>NC_143017.1:6647720-6800062 GCF_055824585.1 Amblyomma mixtum
TGCACGGAAGGCTCAGCCACGCATACCAATAATTCTTCTTACGAATGCCAATCCCTTGCGTTCAACCACGTACCACCACGTTGCCAATCCGCGCGTGCGAACTGCTTCCTTTAATATTAACGCCCAGAAGTGCATTGGCAAGATGGCAAGAGCGCAGTTTGTGGCTTGGGCGGTGCGCACTTATTCCTATCTTCATTTCCCTCCCGGTTAGGAGCGTCTGCCGATCGCTAGCGTTAAGAAATCTAGACCCACTTTCATCATGACGTCGGCAAACGCCACAGAGGGTTGCTTAATCGGGCTGATGTAGCAGCAGCAGCAGCTACATCATAAGCCAAAATATAACATAGGCCAAAACATATAACATAATATAACATAGGCATAAACATAGGCCAAAATATCAGCATCCTGGCCACTTTTTCAATTGCGAGTGGACCCTAAAATAAAATACTATACTGTTATGTATTAAGTAGTCATTTTATAATAGCGATGAGTTAGTCTTTTTGATAGAGCCATGAGCATATTTTGGGACGTCGCTAAGTGAAGGAAGGCGACTAATCTAAACAGGTATACTTTTTTAAGCAAATTTGAGATATTCATCGGACAGTGATACTTGTGAGATCGCTTTCTGCAATATAGAACAAAATAATTTATTTAATTTACTGAAATTATGTAGTGGCTCATGCGTGCTAAAAGAAACTGCACTTCACTTTCTGCTTAGGGCTTTCCGCCTGACCTATGAAGCAGAATATACCGCGAAACCTCTCAATTCGAAGTGATCACGCCAAACATGTCGTCTCAAGCGGCATGTTGTCTTGCCCCGACATCGCTCAGCATTGGCGCGGTACTTGCGATTTCCCTGACCGACAGTTTGAACATGCAAGCGATGTGTACAAAAATGTCGTGCATTCTTTTTATTTCATTTCAGACAGGGACGACAGTTGTGCTCAGCCTGTACCATCAACAGGTGCTTGGCGGTTGCATTCCTGTTTGTTGCGGAGGTTCTCTCATCGTGCTGAATATCTTCTTAACGATTCATTCCTACTGGCAGCATATCGAATCAAGTTTTTGTCACGATGGATTTTTGTAAGCCACATGTGAAAACGTCGAGCTCAGGAAAAAGGACTGCGGAAAAAACCAAATCGACCTGTAATGCGCAGGAAGTTTTGAATTCCGTTAAATGCTTCCTGTGCTTAGATAGTTTCGAAGCAGCGCATGAAATTTGTAGGAGTTCCTTCTAATAGGCTGTCACATGGAGTTATGTTGACCGGAAGAGGTTTCCTCAAAATTCTGGCCATCGCCCGCATTAGATTGTAGAGCAGGAACGATTCCTCTGCTGCGCCAAAGTCCATGAGTTCTTTAGACGAATCTGCCCTGTCATTAGCAGTCATGGTGGCTAAACGCCAAGAGACAACCACGAGTAAAAGAGCGAGCACTGTTCGTAGAGTGTTGAGCAGGTTATTAGAGATGGCATCGAAGATGACGCCATGGCCGGTGTCTGTTCATGACTTCATTTAGAACTTCAAAATGGTAATCGTAGTTGGTCGCAGGACCTTCGCAGTCTGAATTCAAATCCCCTACCTCGCAGTAAAGAATGCATCCAGGGCACTGAAACCTCGGAAGCGAAATATTAATATCGAGTATTACCTTCTTGAATACACTATCCAATATGCTGGACGACCACATCATTATGTTTTCAATCATTTCATCAAATGTGCATATCACACGTGCACACTCTCGGATGCCAACCCTTCGGATGCCAACCCTTTCGCTGAAAGGGGAGCTTTCACTTTTTTGCTAAAGGTCCCTCCGTCTCTCATTGAAGAGGCCAGCTGGCAGGCCACTGCTTCTGGAGCGATGAGTGTGCTGCTTGGTCTTCAGAATAGCCAAAAATGTAATGGTTTTCCTCGTGATGACACTATCAATGCCCATTGGAGACCATCCGCAAGTGATAGCTCGGCTCATATGCAACCGTGTTATCACGTTGTATCTCCACTTAACCTTTCGGCAATATACCTGAGTAGGTCTATGGCCCAAAGAAGGATATTTTAAAATGCCTCGCCTAGTCAGTCCTGGCAGTGGAGTTCTTTTCTGCACTGTGCTTTTGAGTTTGTGGTGGCCAATGTTGCCGTCTTTCATTTCCAGTGCACTTTAACAGCACTATTTCTCAATCTTTCATGCTCTCGGACGCCGACCCTTCTGGTAGGCAGGTGGCAGCTGCCAGGCATACTGACAGGGGAGCTTCAACTTCTTTTGCTGAAGGTCCCTCTGTCTCTCTCATTGAAGAGGCCAGCGCCAGCTGGCAGGCCACTGATTCCGGAGCGTGGAGTGTGCTGCTGTTTGTCGCCAGAATAGCCTAAACATGTATTGGTGTTTTTCGTGAGGACACTATCGTTGTCAACTGCAGACATTCCGAAAGTGATAACTCAGGTCATATCCAACCACGTTATCACGCTCTATCTCCACTTAACCTTTGAGCAATATACCTGAGGAGCTCTGTGAGGCAATGAAGGATATTTTAAAATGCCTCACCACTGCAGTCCTGGCAGTCGAGTTCTTTTCTGCACTGCGCTTTTGAGTTTGTGGTGCCTAATGTTGCCCTCTTTCACTTCCAGTGCACTTTTACAGCACTTTTTCTCACGCTTGCATTCTCTCCGACGTCGACCCTTAGGGTAGGCAGGTGGCAGCTTCCAGGCACACTGAAAGGGGCGCTTCCACTTTTTCGCTGAAGGTCCCTTCCTCTCTCACTGGCCAGCTGGCAGGCCACTGCCTCTGGAGCGAGGAGTGCCTGAGCCTGGACCGTTCTGCGCACAGTAAGGCGCCAAAGGCGCAGAGTTTGGCTCAAGAACGTCTTCACCATGTTGGATGACAGAGACAGCATGAAAGGTGTGATCAAGACATCATCAGCCGCACATTGGCTTCCGGCTATGGTGATGAACGGCTGAGGACCAGACAACGTGCTCAAGGAACAAAGCAACGTTTCTTCAGCGTGCAATAAATGCTTTGACTTCCGGGACTGTCATAGGCTAAATGCATGCGCTTGCAGTGAGGCGACACAGGCAGACGAAAATATCTGGCGATTCCAGATCTTCGCCTCGTCAGTGACTTCCCTCATCAGTGACTATCCTCTGTCAGTGACTACGGATTATTCTGGGAACATCGGTGATCTGTCCTCACTCTTGTCTGCAAAAGCCGGTTATTATGTCTCACATCTCTGGTCCACCTCACCAGAGGACGCCGAGTGACAACGCCTGCAGTCGAGGCTCCGCGCAAAAGCAAAATGATAAGCCCATGTAGAGAAAGGCCAGAAACCCGACTTTTGAAGTTAAAGGCAAACTGCGCAAAGGTAGTGTACTGCACCGATAAACGTTTGAGGCTTGTAAAAGTACTAATCGAAAGGATACATTAAGGAATTGATAAATTACACACTGATCAGTTTACCGTTCATTGCTTACAAGAGATTTACCAAAGTAATAGATAATTGAACCAGGACAGGCATCCAGTTCAAACAGTCAAAAGATGATTGTAGGCTGGTTTTGTAGTGGATGAGCTCGGCATTTTTGGCCACATCATGTGCATCGCACCTGTCTCTTTTAGAAGTCCTCCCGTTCAGGGTTTAACACCAGTGCGCGTTTGCCATTGATAAACAGTTGGTTGGTGGTCATCTCAACTCTGCTAAATACGTAAAATGTTGTAAGCAGCAATAGGGGCCACGGCGTTATGAAAGCGTCATTCTCTCTGAAGCAAGAAAACTTAATTCATATCCACCCTCAGAGCATATGCTATGAGGATGAAAAAACTTGCCCCCAGGTTCGCTATCCTTGCTGCAGGCAAGATGCTTCAAACTGAAAATTCAGAGCAACAAAAAATGTTGCGTTATATAGGACGGACGCAATATCTGTTTCAAACACTTATGAAACGTTTTTAGAGGTTCCGATTTAATTTTTTCCGATTTCTGAAGAAAAAAATTGAATTCATCTCATTGTGCTTTCAATAGTTAGCATTCCTGAATAATTTGATGAAGGAGGAAATGTTTCCTGGCCGGGGAATGAAAGCAGCAACCAGAATTTTTTCGCATTTTGCCTGCACACTGCACTACCACGGCAAGAATTCCAGATCATAACATTCTTCTCAGCAAGTGAGCGTCCCAAACCCCGAGCTTTCATGCCTGTTCTCATGTTAAGTTATGAGAATTTCGTTGGACTCTACTGCAGCAATTCCTTAGCCACACTGGACTTCCGTGCTGAGAGCATGTTGCCAACTTCAGTGCCACTGCAACTGTTCCGGATTTAAAAACATGCACCCAGAGTAAAAAAGTGGCCATCATTTTTTAGCTACGGGTCTCAGTTCGTTGGAAGCCCTTGCTATATAAAACAGATCATATCACGTCCCTAATGTTAACACAAGGAAAATATTTGATAAACTTTCGACAGGGTACTAAGTGTGCTGGTGGCTATTTCGGTAAAATCACTTGCCCTCTTCTGGGGCTTAAAGAATTCGACAGTAAGGATATACTTTATTATCTCATTCGCCAGCAAATTGGTGGGCAAACTTACTTGATAGAATATTTTTAAGCGAAAAGTTTGCTCTCCTGGCCATATTCCTCACCCGTCTGATTTCTTGTAAAGAATTCATGGAAATGAATAACCTCGCCATCAATGCACCAATTTGCATGAGTTTATTAGGCAGCGTTCGAAAACCTTCAGCGGTCAGGGACTAGTACCAATGAGGTGAACGATTCCATCGTTTTGTTTTAAACAACCCTTTATTATGGACGGTCATAGGCCAGGTTTTCGATTGCGTGATGTTCGCCCACAGGCAGTCTCAGTAGAGCTTTAAGCGCAGACGCGTCCGGATCGACTTGTTGCCGAGCCTTTAGTGCACCTGCTGTAACCTGCAAGTGAAAAAGTGCCAAGATAGATATAAAAGAGACTAGGACAGCGGCGAAACTTTACAGAATCCGTCGCGAGCAATTTTTCCACGTTTGGTTCCGTGGGCACAGAAATTATGGACGGCCCGTATAGGCTACGAAAATATTTCAGGGCAAAACATGGTTGTGTCTGTGTCACAAAATTTGGCGCATTTTTGAAACAAACAAAGAAAAAAAGCACCGCGCGCACGGCGTCTCGACGGCGCTAGCCGAACGGGAGAGAAGGAAGACCACCGCTGAGCGCGTGGCTCTCTCTCCCCTCTACCACCGCTCACCGACACAGCGTGCGCCGAGAGAATGAGTCATCCGTGCCGAAGATTTCTCGGGAACATCCGAGTCGTTTCTACTAATGACGGGGGGAAAAGGGCGTAGCCTTGCGTGCACTAAAACACGTCCCCTTCGCCCGTCGGCGGCGGCACCACGCCAGAACTAGCCCGAACCTTCTCGAAACGTCTCCCGACTTTGACCAATGAGGACGCGCGGCCGGCGAGAGAAAGGAAGGGAAACTACACGGGAGATGGTGCGTGTATGTGCACGCCTACTTTGGCGCGTATAACAAACAGACGTGGGAGCGAGCCTATACAAGAAGGACGTTGAACGCTGTCAAATTAGTCCGGACCGCCGTTTAAGCTTCATCGAAGCGCGCCCGTTCGACTCCCGGGAAAACACCACTCGGCCAGCATCGGACCAACGAGGCAACGGTCGCCAGTCTGCGGGACGGCATCGTCGTGGAACTGTGGTCGTCGTACTGCCGCAGTGCCCGGTGAACAAATTGTGTTTTGTTTCTTTACCTCTCTCTCTTGTGTTAGTGCACTTTAGTTGCAATATTGCCTATATATTTTATTCTCTCTCGAGTTAAACTTTGCACGAGTTGCATTGTTCTGTTAATCACTGTCTATGTGTCTGTACTAGTGATTCTGAAACCCACTGTATCGTCTCAATTGCTGTATAAACTTTCTTTTGTTTGTGAACCTTTGGCTCCGACCCATTCTCTGGTTTGCGACCGGCGAAAGCTGGGCACCAAACGCCCAGAAACCTCTTGTCACTTGGTGGCTGGTCTCCGCTGAGCTTGCCACGCTGAGTCAAGGGCATCTCCTTTGAGTCCGAGACCGCTACCCCCACACGCTCTAAGGGTGTCTGGGAGCATCACGCTTAAAAGTGCGCCAAGTGTGGGTGACAATATATTCTGCCGTCCACGACAGGACGTTTGGTGGTTGCAAGCGCAGAGAACGGAGAAAGAGTCGGAGGGAGTTTACGAAGAGGTCGTAAGCGAGTGTTATCAGCAGATCGATATCGTGAGGTGCCGCGCTGAAGGGGTTAGTGAGGTTCACCGTGTAGAGGTATTCATTTCATTTATTGGTTTTGTTTGGCCAGTACAGAGACTGCAAACAAGGGAGAGCAAGCTAAAGGCGCCTAGTAGCGCCTGACAGAGGCCTGCCCTCCCCATGTAAAAAATAAACAAAGTGGCACTTGGCAATGGTACAAAGTTGCCATAAGTAACAAACTAGAAAAGCAGCGGATATATTGACAACGAAACAGAGATCAGGCACGCATATAGCTAAGCACAACAAAACTAAGATCAAAACATAACAAAGACAAAAACTGATTAGGTAAAAACACACCACAACTAGCTATAACAAAAATATTCATGAACAGTTTTCCTAAATCTGACCTCGGACATATTTTGTAGTGACAATTCTGTTAAATATGGATAGGTGTTTAATGTATGAGGAATTATGTGAGTTAGTTTTTGGAACCCATAGTTTGTACGGGATTCTGATGCTTGGTATTGAGGGTGCCTAAGACTGTATGCTGTTTGGGCAATTAAATATGTGTTCTCGAAAGTCTGCCAGTTTCCTTTCGTAAGGTTTCTGATATAAACAGCAAGTTTCTTGTGGTAAGCCGCCGTGATGGTTAGCAGTCTATTGTTGCGGAAGGAAGGACCCGTGCTCTCACTGTAATGTAAATTATCAATCGCTCGTACAGCTCTTTTTTGTAAAGTAAGTACTTTCACAAGACTGGTTGAGGTAGTCGTTCCCCAGATCAACAAACAATATTGTACATGCGAAAAGACTAGAGAGAAATAAATTTGTAGTTTGAATTTTCGAAGCAGTATTGTGCGAAATTTATTTAGGATGCCAACAGAGCGAGCCATTTTAGTGCAAACGTAGTTTACATGATCTGTCCAGAGTAAATGTTATTCAAAAATGACTCAAAGGAACTTTGTAGAGCTGACACGAGTTATAGGAGCTTGTTCGAAGTGAATTTGGAAGTTGTTCGGATCTTCCTTATTTTTGGCTCTAAACAGTATGTAGTTTGTTTTCCTGACATTAAGTTCTAACCTATTTGATTTTAACCAAACAGACAATTGGGATAACCAACTATTGGAGGCTGCTTGCAAAATATTACTATCTTGCCCTGAAAAAAATACGTTTGTATCGTCTGCATAGATTATAATGTTGTCTGCTGGACGAAGGTTGACGATATCATTAATATATAATAAGAACAACGTAGGTCCTAGAACGGAGCCCTGTGGCACACCAGACACAATCTGACCGATCCCAGATGAAATACCGTTAATGATAGTTGTTTGAGATCGGTTGTCAAGGTAGCTAGCAAATAAGGTTAAAGGAACGCCGCGTATTCCATAACACTGCATTTTTTCAAGCAATATCTTATGGTTAACCGAGTCAAACGCTTTCCTCATATCAAGGAACATGCCAACTGTTAGCAGTTTATTTTCTATGTTTTCAATTAGCTTTTCTTTGATTTCCAGTAAGGCGGCCTCAGTTGTTTTGTTTTTTTGAAATCCGTACTGTTGCTTGGAGATGACATGGTTTTTGTCGAGATATTGAGAAAGACGTTGCCTTGAAAGACGTTGCCTTGAATGTAGCGTTCGGTCTCCAAATGTGAGCTTTAAGGAGCTAAAGGTGCTAATAGAGGCCGGCCTCCAGATGGGGATGACCGGAGCCGAACTGCGAGAATGGGTGGACCAGGAAGGAGAGAGGGCTCGAGAAGAAAGAGAGAGAGAGAGACAGCGCGCTAGAGAATCCGCTGAGAAAGAGAGGCAAAGGAAACGTGAAGAAGCCGAAAGGGCTTTTGAAAGAGAGATGGCAATCCTTCAGAGGCAGCTTGCTGAAATGCGGCGTTTGAGCAACGTCAGGGATCCAGTGGAGCCTAACCCCGGAGAGGCCGGGTGGAAGACTAACGAGTCTACTTTGTTGACAACCACGGAAGAGGTTGTAACTAGCTCCACTATTGAGAGTGAGGTTGTGGAGCAGCCTGCTCCTCCAACTGAGAGAAAGAGTGAAGAACAGACCCTAGTGTTGCTTCCTCAGGAAGTTGAAATTGTCGCCACTACTGAGGCAGTAGGCACTGAGGAGAAGGCTAACCTGACGCTACAGTCAGAGGGCACCGTAAGGAAGTCGCCTGGTGACGACGATGAAACAGTTCGGACCTCCGTCGAGAATTCAGAGTGGAACGCGTCTGAGTCTTGGAGTGCGGACCACGAGAAAGAGTGGTTAAGGGGCACTGAGTGCGAAAGCTGAGATGTAGTAATGGCTGAGGAGAGCGCACTCATCGAAAACCCGGAAGCTGTTCCGAGTTAACCCTCGAGCAGCGAGGAGAGCTTTTTCGATGAAGAAGGCGAGGAAATTTGTGTCAAGAGGAAGGCGACGAAATTTTTGCCACTGGCGAAGAAGAATGTGCAGTGGAAGGAAAGGAGCAGCCTGAGGAAAGGTCTCTATACGACAGGACTAAAAGTAACCAACTGAAGCAAGGAATTGGCAAAGGAGAATTGATAAGCGAGGAGAATGATTCTGCAATCAGTCCTGAGCCATGCTCTGAGCACTGTGCTTGAGCAAAAGTCAGACAGAGGAAAAAGATGAAAAGGAAAAAGGACTTGGAAGAAGAAAGTGCAGTCCTCGAAGAACAAAAGAGACCTGAACCAGTGGCTGCATCGCGAGAGAACAACTCAGATGACGCAATCGTCAGTGAACCGGGCTCAGCCCAAAGCAGAGTTCGGAAGAAAGTAAAAAGAAAGAGAAATGAGTCGGACACCACCAAAGCAGGTGAAGCCGAAAAGTAGAAGCCCTGGAGAAAATTCAGGAAGAAAACGGGAAGAAACAGAACCAAGCTGAAGACAGCCGCGTCGAATGCAAGCGAGCTGCACGAACATCGCAGCAAAGTGAGAAAGAAGCTGAGACGAACGAGCCCAGCGTTCAGCAAAGACTCAGTCCGGATGTGCAAACGCAAACAGAAAAGCGCGCGCCGAGAAGAACACAAGAACTGGAGCCGTCATGAGCGAACTGGCGTTAAATTTGTTCGCAACGGACGCGCTAGCCATAGGAAAAGAGGAAGGGTTCGAAGCATGAACCGATGCACAGAGAGCAGTACGAATAGGAAGCTGGGCCAAAACAGCGTTCGGAAGAGAAGCTTCAGAATTAGGCGGAAGAAGAGTCGAACCCGCGACAGGAAGAAAAGTCGCAGCCGCTTCCGAAAGGGAATTAAAAGCGCGACTGCAAGCTTGAAGCAAGCAGTAATTCTCCGATCCAGCTGGGTAGGCCAAACTTGGAAGTATAGGCGAAAGTGTGCCTTGTATTTGCGTGTTCCATGTTTGTAGCCTTGTGTTATTGTACTGCCCAATCGCGGCGGGTTTTTGTGCATTGTGAACATTGCATTGAGTTACGTATGTGGAAACATCATTGCATTGATGTATGTATTTTGGCATTCACCATTGAATTTGTGAGCGCATGCATGTGCGCGCGAATTCTAAGGCCGAAATGCGGCGTGTTTTGAAGTGCAACCTGTCTATTGCACTGGGTTATGTACGTGAAAGCATCAAGGTATTGATGTGTGTGCTTTGGCATTCGCCGTTGACTTTGTGAGCCCATGCATGTGCGCGCGAATTTTGTGATTTGTGAATATTGTTGCACAATATTCTTAAAGGAAGGGGCAGTGTCACAAAATTCGGCGCATTTTTGAAACAAACAAAGAAAAAAGCACCGCGCGCATGGCGTCTCGCCGGCGCGAGACGAACAGGGCAGAAGGAAAACCACCCCTGAGCGCGTGGCTCTCTCTCCCCTCTACCACCGCTCACCGACACGGCGTGCGCCGAGGGAATGAGTCATCCATGCCGAAGATTTCTCTGGAACATCCGAGTCGTTTCTACTAATGACGGGGGGAAAAGGGCGTAGCCTTGCGTGCACTAAAACACGTCCCCTTCGCCCGTCGGCGGCGGCGCCACACCAGAACTAGCCCGAACCTTCTAGAAACGTCTCCCGACTTTGACCAATGAGGACTAGCGGCCGGCGAGAGAAATGAAGGGAAACTACACGGGAGATGTTGCGTGTATGTGCGCGCCTACTTTGGTGCGTAGAACAAACAGAAGTGGGAACTAGTCTATAAAAGAAGGACGTTGAACGCTGTCAAATTAGTCCGGACCGCCGTTTAAGCCTCATCGAAGCGCGCCCGTTCGACTCCCGGGAAAACACCACTCGGCCAGCATCGGACCAACGAGGCAACGGTCGCCAGTCTGCGGGACGGCATCGTCGTGGACCTCTGGTCGTCGGACTGCCGCAGTGCCCGGTGAACAAATTGTGTTTTGTTTGTTTACCTCTCTCTCTTGTCTTAGTGCACTCTAGGTGCAATATTTCCTATATATTGTATTCTCTCTCGAGTTAAACTTTGCACGAGTTGCATTGTTCTGTTAATCACTTTCCATGTGTCTGTACTAGTGATTCTGAAACCCTCTGTATCGTCTCAATTGCTGTATAAACTTTGTTTTGTTTGTGAACCTTTGGCTCCGACCCATTCTCTGCCTTGCGACCGGCGAAAGCTGTGCACCGAACGCCCAGAAACCTCTTGTCACTTGGTGGCTGGTCTCCGCTGAGCTTGCCACGCTGAGTCGAGGGCATCTCCTTTGAGTCCGAGACCGCTACCCCCACACGCTCTAAGGGTGTCTGGGAGCATCACGCTTAAACGTGCGCGAAGTGTGGGTGACAGTCGGTGAGGTCTCCCCACAATGTTCTTCCCATGCTCGGGGTCGTGTGCACGTTGAACGGAGTCTGGAAATTACGCCAGCTAACAGCAAGTTATGGTGACCCTTTAATATGCGCTCTTTAAATTCTCGAATATGGATAGACATTACCAAGCACAAGCGCAGGGATTTTATTACAGTGGCGTGTCGTCGTCTGTGCCACCATGATGTTAGACCGGGAGCCTGTTGACGAGACAAAGCTTCATCTACATGACGGCCGTCATATAAATGCATCGTGCCTAATTCTTCGGAGCCATGGCACACAAGCAACGAAGGCAGAGGAAGGGAGATGAAATTCATAGAAAAACAAGTACTTCGCGGATGCGCGTCATCTAAAATGTTACGCGTTTAATAGGGAACCGTATTCACTTTATTACTATACCTCTCATACAACATTTCTGAAAGCTATAGCAGATGAATATAGTAAAAAACTGTCAATCGCACCGCCATCAGCGTTTTTCCTCGTAGTTAATGAGCAATGTCGATGCTATATATAATGCTAGGTCAGAAATTTTAACCTCAATCGAAACGTTTACGCTTCCTTGAGAGTTAGTACGTTTCAGGCCGGTTTATGGCTGTCCCAAAGAGACTCTGACTCTGAGGGACGCCGTGAAATGCTCCTCCTCCAGATGCCCAAAAGCGCTTGAGCAGAGTGGACATGAACTGCACTTATTACACCTAGCAGCTGTTTTTTCTAATACAGGTGCAAAATATCAAATTCGTTTCACCTACCACCTGCATAAGCCTTACGCGCTCCGTTCTGCAAAGTAGCTTCACCATGTGTACACTTCATTGCGCATGTGGCGCATGAGCGGCATTAACGAAAAGTGTGAACAGAAAGTGTTGACAGAAAGTTTGGACAGAAAGTTCACACACTTATCCGAGCTCACGGAGTTACTCATAAGCTCGAGAAGGTTCGCGGAAGCATCGCGACGGCTCCGCAAGAAGTTGCGTGGGAAGAGCAACATTGGTATCACAATCCCTGCGGGTAGCTGTGACAGGAACAGCCACCTGCCAGTGCACTGGCGTATTGCATAACTACTGAGCCACTGTGCTGATTGGGATATGAGGACTCGCTGCATCTATAAATGTTAGAATACAGAATGACCAATACTGCACATATGGGCACTGACCCAATGAGCTCTGAATGGTGTGCGGTTTCATGACCAACGAGCACTAAGTTACGCAGGCGCACAAACTGCCAATCCACCAACGCAAACCGGAGTAGTAAATGCTTCCGCATTCATAGTGTGCAAGCGCCGCACGGAAGTGTCGCCGGTGTTTTTTGCAGTGAGTGCTGCTCTATGACGCGGCTGTGCGCTCGCGTGCTCTTGATGTGCAGGAGGGCTTTGGGTGCAAATTTTTTCGGATGTCGAATACGGCCCAGTGACCTTTTTGCGCTCCGCTCGCTATCTTATTATCCCACATTTAGCTCTCTTCTATCGGAGCTGGTCTATCGAAGCGGCGTTCCTGCTCGAGAAATCAAACTCAGAACAAAACTTGAAGCCGTTGCGGTCAGTGTCGTCAGCCATAAAATAGTTTCTATCTGTTCTGTATATATTCCTCCACATTTTACATTAACAGTCCACGATTTACAAGAAATTATCAATGAACTTCCAGAACCCTATCCGGTAGTTGGAGACTTTAACGCTCACTCCCCTTTTTGAGGAAGCGAGTTCTGTGACTCTAGGGGTCAAATAATCGAAGATTTTATCCTCACAAACAATGTATGTCTTTTAAATACAGGAAAAGCGACCTACTGCTCCCCTACCTCGGGGAAAATTACCTTTTTAGATTTGTAATTTAGCTCACCTTCTGCTTTTAATGATTGTAAATCGGACGTCATTGACAACCCATATGGCAGTGACCACCTCCCTATACTAATCACTTTAAAGGGTCCCTGAAAGGGGTGTCTGAGGTTGGCAAAAAAATACTTGCATTATTTAGAGCGAGGTCTACTGAACGTTCATGCCGCGTACAATACATCAAAAGCGAGTAGATAATTTATAATACATTTTCAAAAACTCCTGTTCCCTAGCCTTGCGGCGACCAGCGGCGGTGAACTTCCGCCCTAATCTGTACTCATTACGTCATTTTAGTACTCTTTACGTCCCCAGCGCAGGACTATCATTGGTTCGCGGTGCCAACGTGAAATCGCACATTTAACAAACTAAAAGCTCTATATACGTCACATTCTTACTCTTTACGGAACCATTTCGCATTTCAGCAAGGAGAGTTGTCGTTTATATGCATGTTTACGCGGTTATTGTGTGTTGGGTGTCAGAAATTAGTACTGCACTTCCGGTTTACAATGTTTTCGTCTGCTCGTGCCACTTGTGTCACTCCGCCGGCGCCGCCGTCGAACCGAATCGAGAATCGAGGTGTGATTTGGAGTCACCGCACTACTTATTTCTGTCGCGACCTCCGTCGCATGCGCAATCAAAATGGACCGGGCGTGCTGTGTCGTTGGTTGCAAAGCAAGGGTTCGGCAAGATGTTTTCCTTCGGCACTGTCTGCCGAAAGGTGGAAGAGAGCGAGCTGCCGTCGTCGTCAGGATTCAGCGCCTGATTTCTGAACGGCGTGTCCTTAAAAACTTGGCCGACGCGCCGCATCGGTCGTCGCTTGCGAACTGCCGCCCCACTACAAGCAGGGACACACGGAGCGGTGAGCATCGCTGCGCCGCTCTACCCAAGCTCCGCTCACAACCGGTGTCGCACTTCGCCGCCGTGCATCAATGCCTGAGCGCTGCTTGAGATGGTGTACAAATATCACAAGGCAAGATCGCCTTGTTATCAAAAACACTTCTCGAGCAGCGACAAAGGATGCCTGCTAATGCTGCGAGCTTTCGGCAACGGCACCCCTCTCGGGCGCTTCGGGCGACGAGCTCAGCTGCTGCCTGGCTGCCGTGGTCGTCGCTAGGCCTATTGCCTCTTTGGCATCAAAGCTACAGCGGCCGGCGCTTTGGAAGTCGCCTGAGCCATAATAAAAGGCTTACTCTACACATTGCTTTGCAGTCAACAGCATCATCTCACAATAAAATAATAGTATGGTCACTTTCAGCGACTCCTTCAGCAGCGAAGCGGGCGGGCGCCAGGCGAGCCGGACCCCACGTCGGGCCAGGGGCAGCTGCGAGACGGTTGTGGCAAGTAATTTGCTCGTATCACTGTCGTTGCCTTTACCAGCAGCTCAGTATTGGTCAGCGATCCTCAAAAATGGCACATTTTTCACATTTCTTATCCCAGGGTTTATTATTTACGTCAAGGTCACACTTTAGCTCGTTTTTATGACGCCGGCAGACGGGATCCAGGATGGCCGGCCGGCCGGCATGCTCGGCGTACATCACGTTCGCACAAGAAAATGCAAAACAGCCATGATACCAGAGAGGATGCTTCCTAGATTCGAGCAACGAAAATATGTCTGTGCAAAAGTGGATCTTTCGGCAAGGACACCGCCTGCGGCAACGCCGCGCGACGAACTGCGCGCTGGTCCCAGGCTGCCCTAGTCGTCCCTAGGCCTATCTGGTTTCGCATCGGAGCCCGCAGCTTACGGCGCTTCGGAAGTCGCCTGCGCTATAATAAAAGGCCTACTATTCACATCGCTTTACTGCGAACTCGTCCCATAATAAAAGGTATGTTCGATTTCCACGATGTCTTCAGCAACGGAGCTAGCAGACGGTAGGCGAACCGCACCAAGTAGCAGCAGCACCAAAGCGGCTGTGGGATGAAATTTGCTTGTATCGCAGTCGTCACTTTTACCAGCAACTCGGTATTGGCCAACGATCGGCAGAAATTATGCATTTTTGACATGCATCTTATGGGGGTTATTCTTGTAGTAACGCTCAAAGGGCTAGAAGCAGTTGTCGCTCTCTAGCACCAGCGTGCCAGCCCTAGCAGTCAGAGCTGTGACCCCCAACCCGCGGTGCGGTGAGTCGCAACCACGGCGGGTTCGGGCCAGAGGGGACAAACACGAGTATGCGACTCGGATGAGCGTTTATTGCTCCCGAGCAATACAATGCAGCAGCAACAATACAACCGCCGTAACGAGGCTGAGTGTTCCGCTCGCGTACGGGGGTGAAAAACACAAAGGAAAGAACGCAAGCAAAAATGTGGCGGAAGAAGGTTCCGCTCACCTCGCGTGGTTCCTCGCTCACGGCCCGCGGCGGTCAAGTCACACGCGGTGGCCGGGCGATAAGGGCAGCGGTCTCCGTGGCAGATCTCTGATCCGTGCGTGTGCACGGCTCCCGCCAGACGACGAGCGAGCCTCGGAAGCAACGCGGCTTCTCCCGGGCTGTGGAGAGGAGGTCTCTCCGTTGTGGAAGGGGAAAGAGGGAAAGTCTCCGCGGCGGCGTCGGGCGGGGAGCGAAAGGAAGCGAAGGTGGCGTGAGTGCCCTCCCTCGCAAAACCTCCCGAACGGCGCGCGCATAGCATCGCGTGATAATTACGCGCGGCCGTTACAATGGGGCAGGGGATTCATGTGTATCCCCACATCCCCCCCCTCCTTAAAACTGCCCTACGGCCGAAAAGAGACCGCGTTCACCGAAGGGTGTACCGAGTGGGGCCGGCGAAACACCGTTTAACTTTAAAAACCAATAAAGAAAAGATTCAGCTCACAGCCAGCAGTGCCGTCGTCGAAGGCCCTGGACGCCAGTGCAGGAAGGCAGTGTAGACGACCGCCATGGACGACCGGGGAGCCCAGGGTTGAAGGGGGTCGATGACCGCAGGTCCCGTGCGTCGGCCAGGGCAGCTTTGCCGGGACACGCGGGCTGCAGGCAGGCTCAGGGCAATTACGCACCGTGTCGTCCCGTTGCACAGCGTACGGCAGGCCTCCACTCAGCTGGTTGAACCGCTCGCTTTCGGCTCGCCCTTTTTTCCTCTCGGTGGGGGTGGCAATGGCACGCCGACCCATTTTCCCTCTGCCGCGGAGCACTTGCGAGGCGGGCCCAGCGGGACACCAAGCTTCTCTCGTGGGCGAAGCCGCTGCCGCGGGGACAGGGGGACTCCAAGGCGGCTTCATTGCTGCAGTTTTCGCCGGGGTAGACACAGGCCCCGGTTTCCTCGAATTCTCGCTCGCTCGTCCCGCGGCTGACCGGAAGCTGTTTTTCGGCATGGTTGCTCGGTTGTGACAGCGGGCTCTTGGTTTTGGAATGCGGCCGCCCTCCAAACGGCCTGGCTCTCGGTGTTCGAAGAAGCAACGGTCGTTGCGGCGTCCGCTGGCTCTCCTCCGGGCACGCTGTGAAGGCTGGCCTGCGGCTGCAAGGCTGTCTTTTCTTTCTAGTTACTTTCCAGATTTACACTATCTTTTTTTTTTGAGCTAGTCTAACCCCTCTCGGTCTTTTCCGACGAGAAAGCGTGTGCTTGCTCCGGAAGCCGTGATGCGAAATATGGAAGGGGGTTCCGTCCTTATTAAGCAGGAGAAATTACTCCCTGCGCGTTGGTCAGAGTTGGTTCTGCCGTGGACGCAAGTTGTAACGAGGCGCCGGACTCTGTTGTCGAGCCTTGCGTCTCGGTGCGGCTGCCTGCTGGCGGGGGAGGGTCGTGGGGTAAGGTCCCATGACGTCACAAGCCGCAATTTGCCAAGGAACCTGGCTATTGATCGGCTGCATGAGCCCAGGTGGGCGTCCACCACGTGGCTTGACCCTTTGGCACACGTCGCACGAGCGGGCGTAGCGTATCGCATCCCGCTTCATGCCAGGCCAGGTAGCGAGGCGGCTCAACTTGAGGTAAGTCTTAGGGCCACTCGCATGCCCAGCGATGCACGTGTCATGAAAGTAGCGTAAAAGTGCTCCTCTCAACGTGCGTGGAATCACCACCTTGAAGGACTTGTGTGTATCCTTCTCGGAGGGGATATATCTCATCAGGATGCCATCGGAGTCGAGCAGATAGGAATCCATCGCGCTCACAGCATTACCAGCTGTGTTCGAGCGCCCCGCACGGACAACAATACCAGTTGCCTCCATGTGCGCCGCGGCCGCGCCGCCCGGCTCCCTGAGCTCGTCGAACACTTTTCGGCAAAATGGATCCTCCCGCTGTGCCTCCAACAGCTCCCTTCTGCTGAGAACGCTCACCACTGAACTGATGCCTTCAAAGTGGTTTACGCTTTCGCCCTGGGAAGGCGGGGTGTCCCTTCCCTCGGGGCGTTGTGTGAGCTGCGCGGCAGTCGCGCTGCTCTGGCTGTCGGGCGCGGCGGAGTGGGCAGTGTTGTTACTTCTCAAGCCGTCAACGGGCGCGCGCGAAAGTGCGTCCGCCACCACGTTGTTCTTGCCCCGCCTGTAGCGCACGGTAAAGTCGTAACGCTGGAGGAGTAGCGCCCATCGCGCAAGGCGTCCGGACGGCTCACCTAGGCGTCTCAGCCAAGTGAGTGCCGTGACCAGGATGTTGCTGCTGAGAAGCCGTATTGGACAACCACAGCAGGGACTGGATGTCAATCCCGCTCGCCACCATGGCTAGTCTGTATGTCGGCAGTCGGTCACACAGACGCTCGGTTTGTCACACCTCTGGCCCCACGTTGGGCGCCAAGAATATGGGGGTTATTCTTGTAGTAACGCTCAAAGGGCTAGAAGCAGTTGTCGCTCTCTAGCACCAGCGTGCCAGCCCTAGCAGTCAGAGCTGTGACCCCCAACCCGCGGTGCGGTGAGTCGCAACCACGGCGGGTTCGGGCCAGAGGGGACAAACACGAGTATGCTACTCGGATGAGCGTTTATTGCTCCCGAGCAATACAATGCAGCAGCAACAATACAACCGCCGTAACGAGGGAGAGTGTTCCGCTAGCGTAAGGGGGTGAAAAATACAAAGGAAAGAACGCACGCAAAATTGTGGGGGAAGAAGGTTCCGCTCACCTCGCGTGGTTCCTCGCTCACGGCCCGCGGCGGTCAAGTCGCACGCGGTGGCCGTGCGATAGGGGTAGCGGTCTCCGTGGCAGATCTCTGATCCGTGCGTGTGCACGGCTCCCACCAGACGACGAGCGAGCCTCGGAAGCAACGCGGCTTCTCTCGGGCTGTGGAGAGGAGGTCTCTCCGTTGTGAAAGGGGAAAGAGGGAAAGTCTCCGCGGCGGCGTCGCGGCGGGGAGCGAAAGGAAGCGGGGGTGGCGTGAGTGCCCTCCCTCGCAAAACCTCCCGAACGGCGCGCGCATAGCATCGCGTGATAATTACGCGGGGCCGTTACAATGGGGCAGGGCATTCATGTGTATCCCCACAATCTATCCAAGGGCTTGCTATGGACGAGAACAAACAATACTAGCGCGTTTTTCAGTCGCCGGCGGCCGGCATCAAGGCTGGCAGGCCGGTCCGGCGTGGCTCGGCCCCGAGCGCCCTGAGCAGCGCGCTGTACGGCATCATGACGCTGCCGCTCTCCGCGCTCGTATTGGCTCCCGCTTCCCGTCGTTGCGTTTTGCGCGCGCGGCTCGTCGTTGACATCCAGCAGGTTGGACGCAGGCGAAGAGCTGCGATCGGTCGTTACGACGTCGTTCACAACGGCGCGCCGCAGCGAATCGCACATACTTTTCGCACATGTGTCCCCGCCTTAAGGCTGAAATCCCATTTCGGCACTCATCCGCAAAAGTCGTTCCTTCAGCTCGGGGTCCGTAGTACGTGAGAAGCCGCAGCGACGGTTGCGAGACACAGGTGAACACAGCAGACAGCGGGAAAGCGAGCGAGCAAAAGAGCGCGTCAACCGGAAGTAAACAAACCGATCTCGTCGATGACGTATTTGTGGCATTTGTGGGCGGAGCATGGTCCCGGCCTGTAATCTTTATTTTTTTATTGTTCGCCCCGGTGTACGAGTTGAGAGGGAAAAGGCTGGTGGTCATTTTTAATAGCCATTATTATCTCTGGTTCCACACAAGGTAGATCAAATATTTTTCCGATAGGATGATGGGTCGTTCAATGTCTATCAATACTTCGACTTCTCTTTGCCTACATGGACACCGTTTCAGGGACCCTTTAACTTCCTTACCAGAAATAATCCCAGCATAACCGCGGCGCTGAAAACTTCACCTCGCCGACTGGTCACTTTTTAGAGCAAAGGCAACTTTAGACGATATAGTTTTAGAAAATCTCGCCATCGACCAGGTAAACGAAGAGTTCACTATTTGGATCATAACTGCCGCACTCAAAGCTATTCCTCAGTCGTCAGGAGTGCTGCGACAAAACCATAAAGTATGGTGGAAAAAAGAGTGCAAGGAAGCAAAAAAACAACAAAATAGAGCTTGGGGTAAATTTCGCCGGTATCCGACACATGAAAATCTCGTTAATTTTAAGAAGGCAAGAGCCAAAGCTCGGTACGTTCGTCGGTGTGCCGAGAAAGCATCATGGAAGATTTATGTTTCATCCATTAACAGTCAGATGACATCTAAAAAAATGTGGGAGCAGGTTCGCAAATTAAATGGAAACTTTTAACCCTTCACAATTACTTTTTTAACAAAACCTGGCACACAAACAAGCATGGGGGAACAGGCAGACATACTGGGGGAACATTTCTCTGCAGTTTCCAGTTCATCACACTATACGCAGTCTTTTTTAAGATACAAGAACACAGCGGAAAAACAAAGACTTCCAACTAGTGGAGGTGCAAACCAAAAATATAACAGTGTGATTACCCTCCAAGAAATAAATACAGTACTGTGTGGTGGTAAAAAAACTGCTCCAGGACCCGACCAAATCCACTACGAAATGCTGGCCCATCTATCTCAACCTGCCGTAGAGGCACTTTTAAGGTTCTTCAACGTAGTTTGGATATCAGGCAAAATACCTGAGGCCTGGAAAAAAGCTATTATTGTACCGTTTCTTTAACCTAGTAAACCCCCAACCTCTCCTAGCAGTTATAGACCCATAGCCCTGACCAGCTGCCTCGCCAAATCCTTCGAAAGTGTCCTAAATATAAGACTAAGCTTTGTTCTTCAATCCTGTGAACTTCTTGATATCCACCAGTGTGGTTTTAAAAAGGGATGCTCCACTACAGATCACCTAGTCCGTCTCGAAAATACAGTCAGACAAGCTTTTATACACAAACAACCCTGTCTTGCAGTCTTTTTGATTTAGAAAAAGCATATGATACTACCTGGAGGTTCGGGATTCTTCAGGACTTAGCTGAACTTGGCATCCATGGCAGAATGCTGAACTCCATTAAAGACTTTTTATCTAACCGCTCATTTAATGTCAGTCTACGCTCAACCTTTTCGAGGGATTTTATTCAGGAAAATGGAGTGCCTCAAGGGTGTATTTTAAGCACAACTCTTTTTATTGTAAAATTGAATTCTCTTAACAAAATAATACAAAGGTCCGTTATGTATTCACTTTATGTAGATGACCTCCAGATAGCTTACACATCCTCCAACATATCAACATGTGAAAGACAAATACAGCTAACAATAAATAAACTGACAACATGGGCAGACAGAAATGGTTTCCGTTTTTCCCCACAGAAAACAGTGGCCATTCTGTTTTCACTCAAACGAGGCTTACAGGCAGACTCCACCCTACACCTTCACGAAATAGATTTACCAGTAGAAAATGAACATAGATTTCTAGGTATAATATTTGACAAAAAACTCACTTTCCTGCCTCATATTAACACATTAAAAAAGAAAACTTCCCGATCACTGAACATACTCAAAGTCCTTTCGCATAAACACTGGGGTTCTGACAGGGCAGGGCTTCTAAAAATTTGTCACTCTGTGGTACGATCCTCTTTAGACTATGGTAGTATAGTATATGGTTCAGCAAGGCCATCGTACTTGAAACGACTGGAGCCAGTGCACAATTTAGGTTTACGTCTTGCAACTGGCGCTTACAGGACGTCACCCATAAATAGTCTCTACGTTGAAACAAATGAACCATCGCTTACAGATAAAAGAAGCATACTTACAAGCTTATGCGTTATAAAAATCCGTTCCCTACCAAAACATATCTGTTATGATATAGTTACAAAGTGTCCATCCAAAACACTTTTTAATAATAAACCACAAACTACCCGACCACTCCTCCTGCGTTTTGAAGAGATGTGCGAGAGTCTCGGTGTACTGAACACATTACCTAACATTGCGCTCAGACGAGAGCCACTATTTGCGCTCTTTCAGTCTCTCTCGTGTATTTTCCTGTGTGTGTTTTTTGTGCGGAATTCGTACCTACAACAGCCACTATTCCATGGTACAACTTCCCTGCAATATGCGATTTTACTCTCACACAGATTCACAAAAAGCAAACCCCGCAACAACATATAGTACAAGAATTTCTTGCATTGGGGGAAAAATACAATGGTTTTGCGGATTTTTATACGCACGGTTCAAAAACAGCCACCTACGTAGGAAGTGCAGTAGTACGAGGGCATGAGAATGAAATAATCAGACTTCCACAGTGTGCATCAATTTTCACGGCCGAATGTTGCGCTGTATGCTTGGCCGTAAAAAAAATAGTAAATGAAAACATCGGAAACAGTATTATTTACACAGACTCCCTTAGTTTACTTACAGCTCTGCACTGTAGAAATGCAATTACCCCGATGCTCGGTGACATAATACACAACATAAAAAAAGCCATAGCTCAAGGAAAAACATAAAACTTTGCTGGGTGCCGAGTCACGTCGGAATTAAACGCAACGAGAGAGCAGACCTCTGCGCTGCGCAGGCTCGTAGCAAGCGAATAAGGAAAGTAGATATTCCCTTTAAAGACTGCATGAACTCGGTACATTGTGAAATAAGGAACAAATGGCAGTCCGCTTGGGACAATGAATCAAACAACAAACTACACTTTGTAAAACAAGTTTTAGGCGAATGGAAATCTTGCAGCCACTAAGAACGCTTCAAAGAAGTCATTATTTGTCGTGTTCGTATAGGACACACGCACCTGACACACAATTTCCTACGGACAAAAAAAGAGCAACCTTTCTGCGAAGAATGCGGAGTTGAAGTTACAATTAACCATATTTTATTCTATTGTATGAAATTGGAAAAACTAAGGAGAAAGTACTTTGCTCAATTTTATAACGAATACATCCCTTTTCATCCCGCACTGCTTTTAGGAGATGATGCAATTGTTGATATATCATGTGCTTTCAGCTTTCTCAAATGAAACTGAATTTTTTAAGTGTCTCTAAATTTTTACCCACAGGTCTGTTTTAATCCCAATACACCTAAGCCACTTTCTAACGCCTGAGAAGAAGGCTGAGGTTTTAATTTTGGTTGATTGGCAGTCTCAGTGTCCTTGTCCAGCCAAGGATAGCTACTGAGGTTTCCCAGCCCCCTTTAAAGCTTTTACTAGTAGCCATTTTTAAAATCTGTGTACATGTTCAAAAGGTAATATTAATGTCTGAAGGCCTTTACACCAGGGATGACTTTTTACATGTCTCTAATATTCAACAAAAGACTTTTACAATACCTTGTGTGTGGCGCATGATGGCCTCAGTTGCCTATGTGCCATAGAATCCAACACAACACAACACGCAAAAGAGCTGACATCGGTGACCACACAGAGAGTCCACATGCTGTGAATGTGTCTGGCTTCAGTTGTGAATGTTGCAGCTTGATGAGTATCATAATAGACTTGTCAAAGTGAACATCGAGATGAAAACAATTACGAAGTGACAGACAGCGGCTCGAGATTCATGAAAGTCTCACATAAAAATCAAATTCTCCACATAAAAACTATAATTCGATACCAAATCTTCCATGGTTGGAAATGTTCTGCATCACAACGCGCCTGCTCGCATGCTGAGCCAGCTAAAGAGTTTTGAAGGAACAATGACCTTATGATGATTCGAAGAAATAATGGATTTTCTTCAGAAATCAATCATCAAGTCACACGACTCCAAATGGTGACATGGCGAGACTGTTAACCGAACAGCAGCCTTATTAAGCTGAGAAGGCCGAGTAATTTGATACATATTTTTGGGGGTGAAAAAAATGTTCTGACAAAAAAAAAATTGGTCCATGTCACATGACACTTATGGAGGAATCATTGAAAACATTACAAATCAGCAATAGCCTCATATTTCATGAATACTCTTATTCATTTGACACATAGTATCACACGGTTGCAAAAGCAATGTGTTGCGATGTCTGTTCGATGTGGCAGGTGATGTAAAACCTGGTTACGACTCTGCGAAAACGTATCGTCCTAAGGACCGCCACGTTGCGCTAGTAACCCAGGATTATTTTAACCCTTTATTGCATGGTACCAGAACCATCCCATGATGAAAGTTTTTTCATGTCACACGACGTAGTAACGTAACAGTCTCTAAACAATGGCAGCTTTATTGCACATGAAAAACCGATTCGTTTGAATTAAAAACACCATAGGGTTGCATAATAGCGTCTTGACACGGATAATACTGCAAGTCGCTGGAGACCAGAGAAATGACTCAGCCAAAGATTCCAGCCGTGGATAGCCATACTGCCGAGGAAAACTATTCCCTCCCGATACCAAATTATCTGGGTCGCTAAAGTGCCTCATCGTTGCTGAAAATCACGTGACAAAAGTGTTTCGGTGCATCCATAGTCTTCTAATGCTAATAAAAACGAAGCAATTGATACCGATTAATTTAAGGTTAACAAACTTCCTGTGCAATTTATGCGACGTGGCATCATAAAGAACTTAGCTAGATGATTGCGTCGTAGTGGAAACTTTATTATATTCGAAGTGCCGTTTCGTTTCATACTACATTATTGGCTTCAGAATGAGTGCTGCAAGGCTGCAAGTGACGCGAGGTCGTTACAGGACCCACTGGCTGATCGCAAGGACTTTGTCCTAGTCATCACGTTAGCACGCTGTCATATCTTGCCACAGAAATAAAGCTGCGATTCTATGACGCGAATTGCGCGGCACTGCCTGTGCATAGCGCCAGTCAGTTTCGCGCACTCTACTCAACCAGTCCGCCGGCTGACGTGCTGGATGGTATAAACACTGGATCCGTCATTGTAGTGGTTCATAAATCTACGTGCTCATATTTATGACATGCCCTTTGTGTACCTGCCGCTTGATGAGTACTTCTACTTGATAATGCATTTGTGATTTATAGATCACGATTTAAGCCAGAGCAGGCTAGTGCTGGGAACAAATCGGGATTAAACTCTCTGGCGTAGGGTCATTGGCGATTCGAACAATACTATTTGCACCTGGCTTAAGTTGAGTGTTACTCTGGTAATACCATTTTAGAGTTCTGGTTCAACTGGTAGAAAATGCTGCGGTGGCTACATTTTTCACGTCGCTACTGCTTTTTCAGCTAGTGGTACTTGCAATTCTTTACGTTGTATGCAACTGCGGAGTGCTGGCAAACTGCGACACTCATCTCACTCTGACTCGGTATGTTTTAAGCTGTCGTCAATGAAACATTTTGGGTTTTCAGAAAAAAATTCCCTGATTCCTCGAAAGGGTTCCGCCTTCAAGAAGCCCGCCAGCAGGCCATCGTCAACCTGCTCACACATTGCAACGCTTCTAGCTCGCGTCACGAAGTAACTTCAGGGGAACACGACCACGCTGAAGCGCCACTGAAATAAGCGAAAAAAAGCTACTGACGTGCGCATCGTCAACGCATCAGACACCATGGCCGTGGGAACTACATTTGTTGCCAAAAACTCTCTTTCCCCAGGGTTATATACGAACTTGAGTGAGCCCACATTTGGAGCCACAGGCGCTTAATAGTTGTGCTAATGTAATTTCTCAAATACTATTGGCCCAGCTCGCAGTCATAGCTGCACGCACCAAAGCTGCAGCCGTTGTTTGTTGAATGCTCGAATGTTTGCAACGTATCAGAATCAGGCTTGATGAAGCGTTTGAAAATTTTTAAAATACTTGAGCGCACCGACACACCCTCACACACTGCTACACAAAATGGAGCTGCCACACCCTTTGCAGCCTTGCAGTGCGCACGGGCGCATTAGAGGCTCGCGCGCTTAGCGCATCAGGTAAAAAAAGAATTAAGTAAGTAGAAAGACTGCCCACTTTAGTTTTACGCTCGCTCTAAGGGTGCAAAATGCTTCACTGTGTAGTTACTTTTGGTCACGGAGAGAAGACCGCTCGGGAACACTCGGCCTTCTCTCGGCCAGTGCCTCGCATAGGATGACACTTATTAAACTGAGCGAACACTTGAGCTGCCAGATCATAGGACGTAATAATTGTCGCAGAGGCCTCCATTTACATTGAACCATCACGGCTTCATGCCCTAAGTGTACCGTGACCTTCATGCAAACCAACTGTCCTGTCTTCGTCCCCACCTAAATTCCAGTTTCCTTTCCAGCTAAACTACTTTCCTTGTCATATACATGCATCCTCAGGACATTGGCGACCAGTCACGGATTTGCATCTCATTTAGCTAATCTTGTAATCACTTTTCTGTCCTCGCCTTTTTCTAGTTCACAACGCCGACGGTCCCCGCAGAGGCGTCTCATTCATGCAGACGCTGGCGACACCACGGGTTCCTGAGCATCCGCAGGGACATCCCCGGAGGGGGATGATAGTGAGCAGTGTGCCACCACGGACCCGAGCACCCGCGCTTAGCCGTGCGTGGCATCGCCGTGTCCGGGGCAAAGGGGATCCTGGTGGTTGAGCCGATGCCGAGCGTTTGAGCCCTTAAGGCTCGTTCACACTTGCCCAAAAATCCAGCGAGCGAAGCGGATTCGGCCGCTTTTGACGCCGAGCGAGGCGGAAAGCGGCGCGACGAGCACGATCGGGGTGGACTGATTTCCGGCTCGCGGCACCAAACACGGCGGCGCCCTGCGAAGCCAGACCCATCGCTTCGCATTTAATTCCCGTTGTTGCTGCCTATTTCAGTGCATTCACTAGGCAGAAATTCGGCACAGGTCTTCCGCTTCGTCTCACCCCGCCTCTAAGAAAACGTATCAGTGATAAATTTGCTTTATTTTTTTTTATTCAGAGTGACGATTCTGCCGCTTCTTGGCTAAACAGCAGAGTTGGGTTGTTGTCAGTAATGGCTCCCGCCCTGACAACCAGTTGGCGGCACTATAGGCTGAGTTTATTTTTGCGTTTATTCTAGCATACGCTGAACTAAAAGTGAGAATGCACCTGCGTTTAACCTACGTAAGCATGCATACGCCTATGGTACGTAGACAGCGTAAATTTATGCTCTTTTCTCACTATATCTGTGTATGCCGCTAGCAGCGACACAGTGTGGAAAAGCGAGAAACAGCAGCCTTACAACCATCCAGTATCCTCTTCTCTTCTTGGCTTTTTTTCACTTTTGAAGGGTGGCTAGGGTTAACCGTGTGTGGCGAACTACACTGGGTTTGGTCATAATTGGTTATAGCAGGGGTGTACAGCTGGCGCGGGCAGGACTTGTTTTCCAAATTTCCTGTGCGGTCCCATTGTTGGGCTCCACGGGGGGTGGCTGGCACCATGGCCGAAGAACATTTTTTTTTCTATGGCTGCCTCTTTACTGTCAAATGATCGTCCTCTGAAAAGAGGGCGGACCGATGTAACCTCCCAGTTCTTCAACAAAAAGAAAACATCTTTCGCAAAATTCTACATCGTTCATAGTGAACAAAAGGAAAAACCAGCCTGACTCATATCTCCTTTCACAGTCTCAAATGTGCTCACAGATTCCTTAGGTCTGAAGTACAAGGTGACAAAATTGGCTAGCGGAGATCTCCTGCTAGAATTTGCCGACATCACTCAAATCTCGAAACTAGCAGAGATAGCAACTTTCAGTGACATCCCTGTGTATGACGCCACACAGATCATTAAACACAGTACGTGGTGTAATCTCCGATAATGACTTTCTACACGTTACAAAAGAAGAAATGTTAGAAGGACTGTCCGATCAAAATGTAACCAATGTCGACAGAATCAAAATACGCAAAGAAAACAAAGAAGTTCCGACAAGACACCTAGTCCTGACCTTTGCCTCCTGCACCCTGCCCGAGTCAATCGAGGTAGGATATGCAAAAATCTCTGTCCGTCCATATACACCCAACCCTTGACGCTGCCTCAAGGGCCAGAGGTTCGGCCATGGCTCCCAAAGCTGCTGCGGCCGTGACACCTGTGCCAAATGTGCCTCAAATGACCACAAATCCAACGACTGCGATGGCACGCCACGCTGTGCGAACTGCGAAGGCGATCGCGCTGCTTATTCAAGGTCGTGTCCTGCATGGAAAAAAGAAAAGGAAATAATCACCATCAGGACCAAAGGAAATGTAACATTTAAAGAGGCAAGACAGCGATACGCAATGACCCGAGGCCCATTCTCTTTCACCGCACATACAAACTTCGCTGATGTGGTGCGCGGGCGCGGCACACCACACCGGCCTTCGGCTCCTGCCCAGCTCAAACACAGTGAGACTGAGGCAGGGTCATCCGCGCCCCAGGCAGATGCAGGGAGAGCTGCTATGCCACCCCCAAAAAGGGGCTTGCCAGCCACCAAGTCGGCAGCCCTCAAGGCTTCCCCCAGTCGGGAGAAGCCCGCAACCGCTCTGCCTGCGGGTTCTCCGCGGAAGTCCACCGCCTCCACTGAGGCGATGGACACAAGTCAGAGCTCGCCTCCGCCGCTGCGGAGGCGGAAGCTCTCTTGATCGCAAACAAGAAAAAAAACCTTAATAACATGCCATCAAAAAGGAGGGACCTAAGGTCTCATTACCTTCCCCCTCAAAATCAGTATGGCGTTCCTTATCCACTGGAACTGCCGTGGAATTCTAAATAACTACAGTGATGCAACAGAGATCTTAAATTCTCTATCTCCTGTAGCACTGTGTCTGCAGGAGAACAACTTGTGACCTTCGAATAAAAATATTTTTAAACTATAAAAGTCTTTCGCCGTGACCGTGAGCAGGCGAGTAGGCTCTCTAGCAGCGTTGCTATTGTTGTCCAGAATAATGTAGCAACCCGTGAGATGAGGCTCCAAACAAAATACGGAGCAGTTGCAGTCACCGTTATTAATTTTAGAACAATTGCCATATGATCTGTATATCTTCCACCCCATCTCACCGTACACATCATGATCTCCAAGAACTTTTTAAGCAGTTTTCGAGCCATATCTTGTGGTAGGTGATTTTAATGCCTATTCTGGGTTTTTTGGGGAAGTGAACAGACTGACACTAGAGGTCGGGTTTTCGAAGATTTTATTCTGTGCAATAACAGTGATGCAACAGAGATCTTAAATTCTCTATCTCCTGTAGCACTGTGTCTGCAGGAGAACAACTTGTGACCTTCGAATAAAAATATTTTTAAACTATAAAAGTCTTTCGCCGTGACCGTGAGCAGGCGAGTAGGCTCTCTGGCAGCGTTGCCAGGAAAAATGAGTTGCATAGACCTGTCTTTTAGTTCACCCTCCGTTTTTACTGATTTTATTTATTTATTTATTTATTTATTTATTAAATAACCCCTAAAGGCCCTCAATCTAGGGTATTACACAGGGGCGAGCATTGACACAAAAGAACACAAAACAAGAATAAGCAAGCGCCAAGGTGCAATACATAAATACAGGAAGCACAAGTAGAACACAAAACAAAAGAAACAAACAAAAAACATTTAATATACATTGTAATTTACACGAAAAAAGAACAGATAGCGCTTTAGAGGCGTAGCATAACCGCGGGAACCAAACAAAATAACAGGACAGCTGAATGCAGCATGTGGTACAGTCAATTAGTACAGCTAAACAGACATTTGGGTTAGAACTTTCTGAAGCGATGGGTGATGGTAGATTACTCCACTCGACTGTAGTGCGAGGTATGAAAGAGTTCGCAAAATAAGTGTGGCATGATATGCGTTTAACTTTCAGCGGGTGGTCGCGACGTGGAAAAAGAGATTCAGGTGATTGAAAAAAATTGTCATGGAGCAGAACATGATGGTAAAGTTTATGGAAAAGGGTCAAGCGGGATAGTCTGCGGCGATGTGATAACGTATCAAGTTCGGCACGAGCTTTTAGTGTGATGACGCTAGTATGACGAGAATAATCCGAAAAGATGAATCTAACGGCACTGTTTTGCAAAGATTCAAAGTCATCTATAAGGTATGCTTGATCCGGGTCCCAGATGGCCGACGCATATTCGATTTTAGGCCGTAATAAGGTAACGTTTTTTTAGGTGAAAGGGTGCTTGTTTAAGGTTACGTTTTAGAAGACCCAGAGAGCGGTTAGCAGCCGCCAGAATTTGGCTACGATAGTAATTCCATGTTAAATTAGACTGAAGGTGAAGTCCCAAATACTTGTAGGAAGTAGAAAGTTCAACCGGGTTATTAAGGAGAGTGTAAGATGTCGGGATGTGGCAAGACTTGCGAGTGAAAGAGACATGTTTAGTTTTAGAGGAATTAAGGGTCATTAACTAAGA
Organism: Amblyomma mixtum; assembly: GCF_055824585.1. Classification (NCBI taxonomy): domain Eukaryota; kingdom Metazoa; phylum Arthropoda; class Arachnida; order Ixodida; family Ixodidae; genus Amblyomma; species Amblyomma mixtum. The sequence goes on from NC_143017.1 coordinate 6,676,953, forward strand.
ACACCAGTTACTAATGGAATCTAAATCAGTTTGCAAAGGTTGGCGATCAGAGTCTTTAGAGATGTTACGGTAAATAACACAACCATCAGCGAATAATCTGATTTTGGATGATACGCATGCAGGTAAGTAATTTATGAAGATTAGAAAAAGTAAAGGTCCCGAAGCGCTTCCCTGGGGAACACCGTACGAAACAGGTGAGGAGGACGAAACATGATTATTGACAATAATGAACTGAGATCGACATGCAACAAAAGCCTTAACCCAGGCAATAACATCGGAATGAATGTTCAAGTGGGCTAGTTTGAGCAAAAGTCTGTGATGGGGGAACCGGTCGAATGCTTTAGAGAAGTCAAGGAATAGCGCATCGACTTGTTTGCCTGCGTCCACTGATGAAAAAAGGTCGTTAGTGAATCCAGGAAATTGAGTGTCACATGAGAAACCCCTTCGAAATCCATGCTGGTATTTGAATATGATGTAGTGGTGCTCAAGGTAGCTGATAATATTAGTGTAAACAACATGTTCCATGAGCTTAGATAGGGAGCTAGTTAAGGAAATTGGACGATAGTTGAGAGGATTAGAGTGGTCACTAGATTTGAATATGGGTAGTTTTTAAGCATGAAATGCTTTTAGCCCCCGTTGTCGGCAGTGTGGTGACGTCACGCCGAGACCGAGAGCCATCATCCGGGCACTGAAATCCAGTCATCCGGGCACTGAAATCCAGTCATCCGGGCACTGAAATCCAGTCATCCGGGCACTGAAATCCAGTCATCCGGGTACTGAAATCCAGTCATCCGGGCACTGAATTTCAGTCATCCGGGCACTGAAATCCAGTCATCCGGGCACTGAATTCCAGTCATCCGGGCTCTGAAACGAGAACATCCGGGCACCGTACGAGACTTAACGAGATTTAACGAGACTCTCTAAGCCCTCCTACGCGACCGCCATGCAAGCGCCGGTTGGTCTCCAAACGAGACAAAAAATAACTGCTGCCAGTGCCTTCTCAATGTTTATCAAGATATCAGTGGAGCTGTGGGTTTGATAATGCACGGAATTATAATTTCCGATATCTAATAACGCGTGCAAAAAGCACATAAATGCCACGTTACACTTCGTTGTCATACGTGATCTCTTAGGGGCTTCGCGCATCGAAGCAAAGCCGCCCAGGCGCACAGGGGCCCGGGGGAGAAGCGCTGCGTTCAAAGGGCAAGGCATCGCGCCGAACGGGTGGTGGCGTTCCTCCCTTCCTTTACGGTGCGGTTCGGGTGTCCACCGAGATGGCAGAGAATTACTGCGCCATTTCCTTTCCTCAAAAAACCTTGCGGTCAAATGGCAAGGCATCGCGCTGAACGGGTGGTGGCGTTGCTCCCTTCCTGTACGGTGCGGTTCGGGTGTCCACCGAGATGACATTAGGCCCGTAAATATTTCATGCTTACTCTACTCTCGTTTACGGGAGAGGCAGAGATTTTTTTAGCTACGCGCCAATCGCGAGGAATCGATCCAGGTGATAATGACTCAGAAAAGAGTGATGACAGTACTGGATAAATACTTTCCGAAATGTTTTTAAGAATCTTGTTGTGAAAGCCCAGAGGATCAGAGTTAGTTTAACATTATTCAGGAGGGATTTATTTCCTTCGTCATTAATAACTATTTGGGGCATAGAAACCTCAAGAAATGGACCTAGACTGGGAGCTGAAGTGATGTCTTCAAAAGTAAATACGGATGAGAATGCTGAAAGAAACATCTGTGCACATTCCGATGCAGGAATCGGAGCGTTATTCGAGTCAGTAAGGATAATGTCATCAGAGCTGCGGGGGTTAATAACGCGACAGAATCTTTGTCGCGTATTGCTGATGATTGTTGGCAAAACATTGCTGAAGAATTCTCTGCGGGTTTTTTTTTAGTAAGACTAGGTATTCTTTATCGCTTCGCATATACCTTTCAAGAGAATAAGTCGTTTTATGCGCTTTGGCTTCTCTGTACAGACGTTTTATCTTATTATTAGCTCTACAAAGCCTGAGATCAAACCAGGGTACACTGGGGTTACACTTTATCGATATAAGTGGAATGCACTGATTGATGAGGTTAGTAAGTGTAGTTTTGGGCAACATCCAGTTCTCCTCAACAGAACGAGAGGACCAATCAGAAAGGTATTGCACTGAGAAGGTGGTTAATTCGTGGTTCATTTTGTGGAAGTTAGCCCTGCTGTCGCATCATATCTTTTTTGGAACAGTTTTTCTTTCGCTGAACAGATAGTTAATGTGCCCGGTGTTAGTGTCGTGATCGGAAAGGCCTTCAGGATGAACGACATCTGAACAAATATTTGGGTCGCTGGCTAGGAAGAGATCCAGAATATTTGAGGAATGCACCGATGACCGAATAGGTTGAGAGATAATTTGACTAAACGAGAAGTCGAGACACGTCTGTATGAAGGCGTGGGCTTCTTTGTCACTAGGAGGGGCAGACAACATATCTTACTTGATGCTGGGAAAATTAAGGTCACCGAGGATAAGCAAAACAAAATTCGGGAACGCGCACGCAGTTCACCTAATAGGCGATGCAATTCTTCAGCAAAACCGTCACACATGCCAGGAGGACGGTAAAACACTCCAATTATTTTCATTCCATTTCATTTATTTACCTTAAAGGCCCCTTTCGGGGTATTACATAAGGAGTGGGGTAATCAAAAATTGTTACATTTTTTTCACGATGACATATGAAGTTCAATGTTGGCGTTGAAGAGTGATGGGCAGGTGATAGCAGCAGCGGAGTGGGAGAGGCCGTTCCAGTCTGACGCGGTTTGTGGAAAGAAGGAGATGGAAAAGGTTACGGTACGGGCAGGTGGACGAGTAACTTGAGGGGGTGACCAGTGCGATGTGATATGCGCGGCGCAGGTGCGCAGATGTATGGTTCATGGCCGAGTGAGCTGTAATAAAATTTATGAAAAAGAGATAGGGTTCGACGCGACGACGGCAAGAAAGACATCGTAAGTTGGACAGTGATCTCAGGGATGACACACTGACTTCGGATGAATATTGGGAGTGAATGAAACGGGCGGCGCGATTTTGCACGGCTTGAAGCGCATCGATTAGATATGCTTGATGGGGGCTCCAAATGGGGGATGCGTAATCTAGTTTTGGTCTTACTAATGATGTGTAAGCGAATAATTTGAGCTCTTTTGTTGCGTGACGTAAATGGCGCTTCAGATATCCAAGGGTTCTGTTTGCAGATGAAATAACATTAGTAACATGTTCCCGCCAAGTTAGATCATGACACACAGTGATACCTAAGTATTTATATGAATGAATGTGCTCTATTGGATTGTTAGAAATTCAATAGGAAAAGCACAATGGATTAAGTCTGCGGTGAAACGAAATAAGCTTCCATTTGTTAGGGTTAAGTGTCATTAGCCAATCATCGCGCCATTTTTCAATGCGGTTAAGATCATCCTGGAGAGCTTTTTGGTCGGAAGTGTTAGTTATTGAGTGGTAGATAACGCAGTCGTCGGCGAATAAACGGATATTGCATGATAGATGTTCTGGCAAGTCATTTGTGCATATTAAGAAGAAAAGAGGACCTGGGACCGAGCCCTGAGCTACGCCTGAGGTTACGGGGGCAGAAGGAGAGGACTGGTTGTTAACAGCAACTGACTAAAAGCGACACGTTAGAAATGCTTCAATCCATTTTAAGATGTTAGGATGCAAGTTCAGCTGTGAAAGTTTTAGCATCAAACGTCGATGGGAAACTTTGTCGAATCTTTAGCAAAGTCTAAAAAAATTGCGTCAGTCTGGATATTCAAGTCGAGGTTCGCATGCAGATCATGAAGAAAGATTGTGTGTTGTGTGAAGAAAGATTGTGTGTTAATTGTGTGTTACAGGAATAGTTTTTGCGAAATCCATGTTGTGCAGGGTGAAAGAATTTGTTACCATCCAGGAACTGCATGATTCCAGAGTAGATGATATGCTTCATGATTTTAAACGGTACACTTGTGAGCGAGATAGGACGATAATTTAATGGTGAATTTTTGTTACCGGATTTGTAGACTGGAACGACCTTTCCCTTCTTCCAATCATCAGGTATGGTGCCTGTGGAGAGTGAATTAGCAAACAGTAACAATAAATATTCGGCAAAAATGCACTTTGTGTTCTTTAAAAGTTTAGAATTTATTTCGTCAATGCCTGCGGCTGATGAAAGTTTAATTTTATCTATTAAGGACAATATTCCATTAGCAGAAACATTGGTTACAGGCATGGTGTGCGGAACGGTTGTAGGCAGAATAGGTAAGGGCGCATCAGACTCGCTTGTGAAGATAGAGGAAAAAGCAACTGAAAAGATATTAGCACATTCAGAATCGTTAAATGGCTCTCCTGAATCTTTACTCATGGTAACTGATTGCGTATTACTAGGGTTTATAATTTGTCAGAACTTTTTTGCTACTTTTTAGGATTCTCAACAAGTCGTACTGATAAAAGTGTTGCTTAGCGTTTTTGACAGCTGATAAATACGAGCTCTCGGCGGCATAATATTTGTCCCATGAGCAGGTGCTGTGATTGGCTTTAGCTGCGCGGAAGAGGCGTTTCTTTTTATTTTTGAGTTTTTTCAGTGACTTCGTGACCCAAGGCTGGTTTCGAGTGTCATGAAAAGTAGTCTTCGGGATGTATTTATCTGCCAGAGAGTTAAGCCTTTGTTTAAATATTGACCAGTTTTCCTGGATAGATCTGCTTTGAAAAGTTGCGTTAAAAGATGGAAAGAAGGCGTGCAGCTCCCTATTTATTGCTTCATAGTTGCCTTTATCGTACAGCCGGATTGTCTTTCCCGGACTGTGGCGAGGAATTGGTTTGAAATTACAGACTGTGTGGATTACTTTATGGTAACTAATTTCCCGCAAATAAGTCATGGAGGAGAAACTTTCAGGATGGCTTCTTAATACTAAATCTAAAATATTTGCAGTGTCCTTTACTACACGCGTAGGTTCTAGTACAAGTAGGGCAAGATTGAAATTCGAACAGATATCAAGAAATTCTCTTGTATCCGCTCGATTATCTATGGAGTGCACCGGGCTATGCCAGTTAATAGTTGGGTAATTAAAATCCCCGAAGAGGAGAATGTGAGCGTTGGGATACCGCGAAGTTAATTTAGACAAGGTTGCGTTCAGCTGGCGGCAAAAATGGGGAGTGTTGTGTGGCGGCCTGTAGCAGACACCCAGCAGCACAGAATGTGGGGCGGATCGACAGATAAGCCAAATTAATTCAAGGTCGAATGAAATGTTTACAGCAGTGCATGATAAGTGGTTGCTTGCCGCAATCAGAACACCACCACCACGTGAGTTTTTTACGATCTGAACGAAAGAGAGAAAAATTTGGCAGATTAGCAAGCACCTCACAATCACTAATGTCATTTGTTAGCCACGTTTCTGGTAATATAAGCTAGTTGCTATCAGATGATAACACCAGGTTTTACACGAGCTCTCGCTTCGGGATGAAACTGCGTATATTAGTAAAGATTGCCGAAAACGTAAGATTAGGACGAGGACATGTTTGAGGACGGTGTAGTTCCGACTTGTGTCGCCGTGGTGGCTAGAAGATTTCTTTTACTGTTTGCTCAGTCTCATCAAACAAATAGCGTTTGGGGCCTATATCAAGGGTTTTGTACCGCAAAGAAAATTTAACCGAGCTTGTGCGTCTTAGCGGAAAACATGAAATGAAGGCTATTGATTTCGGAGCTGTCAATACTTTGACCTGAACGGGTCAGGCTCAGCTGCTCACACAATTTTTTGGCTGTTTGTTTCAATTTTGGTAAGCGTACCTTAGAATCTTCACGGAACACTCCTCTGATGGCGTCAAGGGCTTTCAGTCCGAACATTTCCCTGGAGCACACAACAAGGCCACCTTCCTTATCCTCCGGAACTACACGCAGCTGGTTCTCGCATAAGAAGGATGTCACCTGCCGCACAGGTAGATGTTTTCTTGTCGAATCCCGACGAAGAAGCACGTCCACTCCTTACGAAACGCATCTGCTCCGTTCACTGTCTGGTGCCTACCTCGCGACCTGATGGACCATGGCAAGCAACTCCGGTGCCGTCTTCCGAGGTTCTACCGCGAACATGGGGCCCAATGCCAGGACATTCTTCACGCGCTCAGGTAGGTGGACATCTCCAATAGTAGTGACGTCCCTTCGAACCGTGCGAGGCTTCTCCGGGGCTGTGTTCCGAAGATACTGCAACGCTTGCTGCCACAGCAACTCTGTCATTTGTGAGGCGATGCGAAGGTATGCCTGGAAATCCCTGTCGGCTTGACGTTCTGGTGTGGTGGTGCGTAGCAACACATACAGGTCACTTTTGTAGATCCTTGCTTGTCTTCGCCACTCAGAGCGAAGTATCTTCATGAGGCGTATCCCATGGCTTGACGAGGGGGCGAACCCTCCTAGAATCGCCTTGACGTCATCCGGGAGGAACTTGTGCCTGAGGCAGAACGAAAGAGATCGTAATTTGCAGATGGCGACAGCAGCGAGACTAACCAAGACAGAAGGTAGGGAAAGAAAAGAGACAGAGCCCGATGTACTCGAAATATAGGTCAGAATCGTCTTTTCTTGGGCTAGGTGGTTTTTCATGCTGTAGGTGTTTGCAGCGCACACGAAACACGGTCGGACAGAAAATGGAACGAAACACAGCGCTGTGTTTCGTTCCCCTTTCTGTCCGTCCGTGTTTCGTGTGCGCTGCAAACACCTACAGCAGGATCTAGAAACTTGAGAGAAGTGCTCTCCCAAAATGTCTGCCTGTTCTTTGGTGTTTCTTTCTCTGTTGGGGTCTGTCAGAAAAGGGATTGTGAAAGCGGAGAAGCACCCATTTAATCTACGCACTTGTTACCACATTTTTTTCGATGTAATTGAGCTATTTATTGATGACACAAACTTTTGCCACGATTCTTTTTCAGCTATGCTGCGTATATACCGGGCATTAGCTTTCGCTTTTTTGAAATTTATAAAGTTTTCCTGCGTTGGGTCTCGTCAGAAAATCCCACAGGCTTTATTTTGTTTCTTTTTTGCTTCTCTACATGTTTTTGTATACCAGTGTTTATGGCCTGGTCGTACCGTTCCCGAAGTCTGAGCAATGGCTAACTGTGCTGCAGCAATAATACATAAGGTAAATATTTCGTTCAGTTCGTCTATGTTAAAATGCTCTGTGGATATTTTATCCAGGCTGGCCTCAGCTCGGAAAAGTTCCCAATCGGTTAAATGAAGCTTCTAACGGCGTGGTTTTATCAGGGTTACTGATGGTGGTGATGACATGTTAATGATAACTGGTAGGTGGTCGATTCCATACGGATTGTCTAAAACATCACAGTTAAAACCATTATAAACAGAGGGCGAACTAAAAGACAGGTCTAAACAGCTCATTTTTCTAGTGCTGGGACTGCAATACGTTTGTTTCCCTGTATTTAGTAAGCAGACACTGTTTCATAGAATAAAATCTTCTAAAATACGGCCTCTAGTATCTGTTTGTTCACTGCCCCAATAAGAGGAGTGCGCATTAAAATCACCGACTACCAGATACGGCTCTGGTAGCGTTTGTAAAAGTATTTCTAAGTCGTGCAGTGTTATTGAGAGATGTGGCTGTAGATATACAGAGCATATGGTGATGGTTTTAAAATGAAGGACGGTGACTGCAACAGCTTCATACTTGGTTTTAATCTTGATTTCACGGGTTGCAACACCACTCGGCACAATAATAGCAACACCTCCTGAGAGCCTAGCAGCTTGCTCTCGGTCGCACCGCAAGACTTTATACTTCTTTAGGACATTCTGATGTTTGGGACCTAAGTTTTTCTCCTATAGGCATAAAGCCACAGGGGAAAATGTGTTTAGAAGTTCTTTTCTATCAGAATAGTTATTTATTACTCCACGACAGTTCCAATGTATAAGGAACGGCATGTTGGACGATTTTTGGGAGTGTCGTGAAGTTACTATCCTGGTTTTGAGGGTGCCGTTACTGGGCTCTTATCTTTTCTTCTTCGCTCAAGAGATCTGCGCCGCCGCTGAAGCGGGGGTGAGTTTTGCGTTGCGTCCATCGCCTCGCTGGCGGCTCTGGAGGTCCGCGGAGAACCCGCGGGTGTGCGGTTTGCCGGCTTATCCCGACTGAGGGGAAGCCTTGCCGGCGGCCGAGCCGGAGGCCGGCAAGCCCTTTTTCGAAAGTGGCAGAGCAGCTTTCGCTGCGTCTGCCCGGGGCGCGGATGGCCCTGCCTCAAGCTCATTGCGTGTGGCCTGGGCAGGTGCCGAAGCCTGGTGTGATGCCCCACCCCGTCGCACCACATCGACGAAATTTGTTTTTGCTGTGAACAAAAACGTTCCTTGGGCTTGTGTAAATCTTTTACGTGCTTCCAGGAGTGTTATGTTTTCATTGGTTTTGATTGTTATTATCTCTTTCTTCCAGGATGGGCATGACTTGGAATACGCGGGGCGGTCCCCTTCACAGTTAGCGCACTTTCGCACTGCGTTGCAGCCATCGGATTCATGTTCATTGGATGCACATTTAGCACAAGTTTGGCGGCCTCGACAACTATGGGATCCATGGCCAAACCTCTGGCACTTGAAACACCGGCGAGGATTGGGGATGTATGGTCTGACTGCTGTTTTCATGTAACCTACTTCAATGGTTTTGGGGAGTTGGCTGGACGCAAAAGAGAGAACTAAGTATGAGCACTAGCAGAAACGGGTACTTCTCCAAAGGTTGCTATGTTTGAGGGCTTGGAATACTGTGCTTTGTCTTTGATCTGGAGTAGTAGGTCCCCACTGGCTAGTTTCGAAACCTTGTAGCCAAGGCCCAGTGATTCTGTCAGAGACTTGGAAACTGTGAAAGGAGAGATGATTCTTGCTTGCTTTTCTGTTACCTCACTATGTACAACATAGTATCTGGGGAAGACCTTTTTTTCAGGAACTGCGCAGTGACATCGGTCCGCCCTCGTTGCTGAGGGCGATCATTTGTTTGAGGAAAGGAATCCATAGAAGAAAATTGTTATTCAGCTGCGGTGGCAGCCACCCACCATGGAGCCCAACACGGGGACGGGACAGGAACTTGCACGCAAGTCCTGCCCACGCCCGGACTAACCTAACCTCAACTATAACCCAACATGACTCAACTCAGGGTAGTTGGTCACACAAGGTTAACCCTCGCCGCCAGGAAAAAAAAAGGAAAAACCAAGAAGGGAGGAGGATACAGGAAAGTTGCAAGAAAGAAGACAAGAAAGTGAAAGATAAAGGTGAGGCCAGGAAAAGGCGACTGCCCATTTCCCCCGGTCGGGTCAGGCCGGAGGTGCCTTCTACAGGAAGCTGGGGCAAAAGTGGTGTGTTGCCTCCGCCGAGGGGCCTTAATGGTCCAAACGCTCGGCATCGGCTCAACCACCAGGATACCCTTTTCCCCGGACACGGCGATGCCACGCACGGCTAAGCGCGGGTGCTCGGGTCCGTGGTGACGCATTGTTCACCATCATCCCCCTGCGGGGATGTCCCTGCGGGTGCTCAGGTTAACCCCGTGGTGTCGCCACACACCAATGTCTGCATACTGCAGACGCCCCCCTGCGGGAACCAAGTTGTTTATGTGCGGCAGCAATGTAAGTTTTTTATCCAATGTTATTCCTAAAAATTTATGTTCTTGTTTTACCGGTAGTGTGGCTCCAGTCAGGTGTAAGTTCGGATCGATCTGCAAGCCCCTTTTAAGCGAGAAAGCAACAGCCACTGTTTCTGTGGAGAGAACTTGAACCCATTTTTGTCTGCCCAGATTGCCAGCTTGTTTAGTGTCAGTTGTACCTGCCTCTCACACGTCGACAGGCTGGAGGACGTGCAAGCAATCTGAAGGTCGTCGACATACACGGAATACATAACGGAGTTGGGAATTATTTTCACTATAGAATTCATATTCACGACAAAAAGAGTGGTACTTAAGACACAGCCCTGCGGTCCCCCATTCTCCTGGGCAAAGCTCTTCGAAAGGGTTGCACCCAGACGCTCCTGAAAAGACCGGTCTGACACGAAATCCTTCAGGCAGTTTAACATCCTACCCCGTATGCCAAGATCTTCTAAGTCGCGTAGAATCCCATATCTCCATGCGGTATCGTACGCCTCCTCCATGTCAAAGAAGACTGCCAGACAGTGTTGTTGGTGCATGAACGCCTCTCAGACTGTGTTTTCTAAGCGGACGAGATGGTCAGTTGTCGAACATCCTTCTTTAAATCCGCACTGGTGGATGTCAAGGAGTTCACGTGATTCAAGAATGAACATTAGCCTAACGTTGAGCATACTTTCAAATCATTTTGCGATACAACTTGTAAGAGCTATGTGCCTATAACTATTAGGGGAGGTGGGCGGCTTTTCAGGTTTTAAGAACGGTACGATAACTGCTTTTTTCCAAGCATCCGGTATCTTTCCGGACACCCATATCTTGTTGAAAAATTGCGAAAGTGCCCCTACAGCAGCTTCGGACAGGTGGGCAAGCATTTCATAATGTACACCATCCTGGCCAGGTGCTGTCTGTTTACCGGAAGAAAGTTCGTTTTGGATCTCCTGAATTGTAAATAATGTATTGTATGTTTCGTTTGTACTGCCAGTCGTTGGAAGTTTCTGCTTTTCAGTTGTGTTTTTGTGTTTTAAGAATCACTGTGTGTAGTGTGAAGAGCTTGAAACGTCAGAGAAATGTTGTCCTAGTATGTCAGCCTGTTCATCTATACTTGTTTGTGTTCCAGGGGCTGTTAGAAATGGTACTGTAAAGGGAGAGAACTTGCCATCTAATTTATGCACCAGTTCCCACATCTTTTTTGATGTTATTCAACTATTGATATATGATATATAGTTTTTCCAGGAGGTCTTCTCGGCATCACGGCGGATGCGGCACGCATTGGCTTTCGCCTTTTTAAAATTTACAAGATGCTGATGCGTAGGGTATCTCCGAAAAATCCCCCAGGTTTTGTTTTGTTTCTTTTTTGCCTCCTTGCATTCTTGCGTGTACCAGAATTTATGTTTATGTTGTACGACTCCGGAGGATTGGGGATTACACTGGTGCGCAGCAGTAATAATACAGGTTGTGAACCTTTCATTCAGTTCATCGACACTAAGGTCATCCGAAAAGATGTCCTCGAGAGTGACCATGTCTTTAAACAGCGCCCAATCTGCTAATTGTAGCTTCCAGCGACGTAGTTTGCTCGGGATGAGTTTCAGTGATGATGATAGACTAATTAATACAGGTAGGTGATCGCTTCCGTAAGGGTTATCGAGGACGTCCCATTAAAAATCAGTAAAAACAGATGGAGAGGTAAAAGATAAATCTAGGCAGCTCATTTTTCCTGAGGTCGGAGAGCAGTAGGTTGGTTTCCCTGTGTTGAGCAGGCAGACGTTATTGCACAAAATAAAATCTTCTAAAATACGCCCTCGGCTGTCTGTTTGATCGCTCCCCAAAAAGAGGAATGTGCATTAAAATCTCCTACTACCAGATATGGCTCTGGTAGCTGTTTAAAAAGTGTCTCTAAATCATGAAGTGTTACAGTGAGGTGTGGTGGAAGATATATAGAGCATATTGTTATTGTTTTTTAATCAAGGACAGTGACTGCAACTGCTTCATATTTTGTTTGCAGTCCAATTTCATGAGTTGCAACTCCACTGTTGACGATAATAGCAACCCCTCTAGAGAGCCTACTCGCCTTCTCTCGGTCTTTTCGAAATACTTTGTACTTCTTTAAAATATGTTTTTGCAAAGGCCCCAAGTTGGTCTCCAGCAGGCACAATGCCAAAGGCGACAGTGAATTTAAAAGGTCTGTTACGTCGCTGTAGTTGGTTAGTAGTCCACTGCAGTTCCAGTGGATTAGGAACGCCATGATGTTTGTGGGATGAGCTAAAAACTTAGGTCCCTGCTTCTTTGGGACCGGAGATGAGAATTTTTTCTTTCTTTAGTTCTAGAGAACTTCGCCGCCGCAGCAGCAGAGGCGAGCTCGGGAGTGTGTCCATCGCCTCAGTGGAGGCGCTGAAGTTCCGCTGAGAACCCGCGGGAATAGGGTTGGGCTTCTCCCGAACGGGGGAAGCATGGCGAGCTGCCGACTTCGTAGCCGGCGGGCTCTTTTTCGGGGTTGGCATAGCAGTTTTCACTGCTTCTGCCAGAAGCGCGGATGGCCCTTCCTCAGGCTCACTGTGTGTGAGCTGGGCAGGTTCCGTCGGCCGGTGTGGTATGCCGCGCCCACGCACCACATTGGAGAAGTTCATTTTTGCGCTGAAAGAGAAAGTGCCCTGCGTCCGTGCGTATCATTTTCGTGCTTCTCCACAGCTGATCTTTTCCTTTGTTTTTATGGTTATCATTTCTTTCTCCTTCCTCCAGGATGGGGACGACCTTGATTAGGCAGCGTGCTCTCCATCACAGTTTGCACAGTGCAGCGCAGTGTCATTGCAGTTCTCTGAAACATGTTCCTTCGATGCGCATTTTGCGCACGTTTTGCGGCCGCGGCAGCTGTGGCCGCAAAAAGTTTTGTGGCCACGGAGCCGTGGCCAAAGCTCTGGCAATAGAAGCATCTTCGGGGATTTGGAATGTAGTGTCTGACATTAACTTTAAGGTACCCTACTTCGATGGTTTGAGGTAATATACTTGTGTTGAAGGTGAGAACCTGGTGCTTTGTGTCTATTTCCTTATTGTCTTTCCGGATTTTTATTCTGTGCACATCTGCGAGATTTTGGTCGATGAGACCTTCCAGCATATCTTTTTCTGTTAGATACATGAAGTCATTTTCAGAGATGACGCCTCGGACGGTGTTCAGGGATCCGTGTGCTGTTATGGAGACTGGGATTTCTCCAATGGATGCAATATTTGCGATTTTCGATTTCTGGGCATTGTCACGCAGTTCTAGCAAAAAGTCTCCACTGGCCATTTTCGATACCTTATAGCCAGGGCCCAAGGCATCTCTTAAGCTTCTTGACACAAGGAATGGGGATAGAATTCTAGCTTGTTTTTCAGCTATTTCGCTGTGGATTACATAAAATTTGGTGAATGATGCTTTCTTTTTTGAAAAAAGTCTGCTGCTTCGTTCCGCCCTCCATTGAGAGAGCGATCAGGTTTGGAAAAACGGGGAGTCATAAAAAATTCAGGTTTTTCGGTCATGGTACCAGCCACCCACCATGGAGCCCAACAAGGGGACGGGACAGGAACTTGCAAGCAAGTCCTGCCCACGCCAGCTGTACACCTCAGCTATAACCAAATATGATGCAACCCAGGGCAGTTGGCCACACAAGGTTAACCCTAGCCGCCTATGAAAAGTGAAATAACTGGGGAAATAGGAGGAGACAGGAGAGTTGTAAGAAAGAGATAGGAAAGTGAAAGATGGAGAGGAGAACAGGAAAAGGCGACTGCCGATTTCCCCCGGTCGGGTCAGGCCGGAGGTGCCGTCTACAGGAAGCTGGGGCCAAAGCGGTGTGTTGCCTCCGCCGAGGGGCCTTAAGGGTCCAAACGCTCGGCACCGGCTCAACCACCAGGATCCGCCGCGCCGCTGCTGTTTCTTGCTTTTCCACACTGTGTCGCTGCTAGCATACACAGATATAGTGAGAAAAGAGCATAAATTTACGCTGTCTACGTACCATAGTCGTATGCATGCTTACGTACGTTAAAGGCAGGCGCATTCTCACTTTTAGTTCAGTGTGTGCTAGCACAAGCGCAAAAATAAATTCAGCCTATAGTGGCGCCAACTGGTTGTCAGGCGGGAGCCATTACTGACAACAAACCGACTCTGCTGTCAAGCCAAGAAGCGGCAGAATCGTCACTCTGAATAAAAAAAAATAAAGCAAATTTATCACTGATACGTTTTCTTAGAGGCGGGGTGAGGCCAAGCGGAAGACCTGTGCCGAATTTCTGCCCAGTGAATGCACTGAAAAAGGCAGCAACAACGGGAATTAAATGCGAAGCGATGGGTCTGGCTTCGCAGGGCGCCGCCGTGTTTGTTGCCGCGCGGTGGAAATCAGTCCACCCCGATCGTGCTCGCCGCGTCGCTTTCCGCCTCGCTCGCCGTCAAAAGCGGCCGATTCCGCTTCGCTCGCTGGATTTTTGGGCAAGTGTGAACGAGCCTTAAGGGCTGAAACGCTCGGCATCGGCTCCACCACCAGGATCCCCTTTTCGCCGGACATGGCGATGCCACGCACGGCTAAGCGCGAGTGCTCGGGTCCGTGGTGGCGCACTGCTCACTATCATCCCCCTCCGGGGATGTCCCTGCGGATGCTCAGGAACCCGTGGTGTCGCCAACGTCTGCATGAATGAGACGCCTCTGCGGGGACCGTCGGCGTTGTGAACTAGAAAAAGGCGAGGAGGGAAAAGTGCTTACAAGATTAGCGAAATGAGATGCAAATCCGTGATTGGTCGCCAATGTCCTGAGGATGCATGTATATGACAGGGAAAGTAGTTTAGCTGGAAAGAAAATTGAAATGTAGGTGGGGACGAACACAGGACACTTGGTTTGCACGAAGGTCACGGTACCCTTAGGGCATGAAGCCATGTTGGTTTAATGTATACATGGAGGCCTCTGCGACAATTATTATCTCAAGTGTTCGCTCAGTTTAATAAGTGTCATCCTATGCGAGGCACTGGCCGAGAGAAGGCCGAGTGTTCCCGAGCGGTCTTCTCTCCGTGACCAAAAGTAACTACACAGTGAAGCACTTTGCACCCTTAGAGCGAGCGTAAAACTAAAGTGGGCAGTCTTTCTACTTACTTAATTCTTTTTTTACCTGATGCGCTAAGCGCGCGAGCCTCTAATGCGCCCGTACGCACTGCAAGGCTGCAAAGGGTGTGGCAGCTCCATTTTGTGTAGCAGTGTGTGAGGGTGTGTCGGTGCGCTCAAGTATTATAAAAATTTTCAAACGCTTCACCAAGCCTGATTCTGATACGTTGCAAACATTCGAGTGTTCAACAAACAATGGCTGCAGCTTTGGTGCGTGTAGCTTTGACTACGAGCTGGGCCAATATTATTTGAGAAATTACATTTGCACAACTCCTAAGCGCCTGTGGCTCCAAATGTGGGCTCACTCAAGTTCGTGTATAACCCTGGGGAAAGAGAGTTTTTGGCAACAAATGTAGTTCCCACGGCCGTAATGTCTGATGCGTTGACGATACGCACGTCAGTAGCTTTCTTTCGCTTATTTCAGTGGCGCTTCAACGTGGTCGTGTTCCCCTGAAGTTTCTTCGTGACGCGAGCTAGAAGCGTTGCAATGTGTGAGCAGGTTGACGATGGCCTGCTTGCGGGCTTCTTGAAGGCGCAACCCTTTCGAGGAATCCGATAATTTTTTTCTGAAACCCCGAAAAGTTTCATAGACAACAGCTTAAAACATACCGAGTCAGAGTGAGATGAGTGTCGCAGTTTGCCAGCACTCCGCAGTTGCACACAACGTAAAGAATTGCAAGTACCACTAGCTGAAAAAGCAGTAGCGACGTGAAAAATGCAGCCACTGCAGCATTTTCTACCAGTTGAACAAGAACTCTAAAATGGTATTACCAGAGTAACACTCAACTTAAGCCAGGTGCAAATAGTATTGTTCGAATCGCCAATGACCCTACGCCAGAGAGTTTAATCGCGATTTGTTCCCACCACTAGCCTGCTCAGGCTTAAAACGCGATCTATAAATCACAAATGCATTTTCAAGTAGAAGTACTCATCAAGCAGCAGGTACACAAAGGGCATGTCATAAATATGATCACGTAAATTGATGAACCATTACAATGACAGATCCGGTGTTTATACCACCCAGCACGTCAGCCGGCGGACTGGTTGAGTAGAGTGCGCGAAACTGACTGGCGCTATGCACAGGCAGTGCCGCGCAATTCGCCTCATAGAGTCGCACCTTTATTTCTGTGGCAAGATATGACACCGTGCTAACGTGATGACTAGGACAAAGTCCTTGCGATCAGCCAGTGGGTCCCGTCACGGCCTCGCGTCACTTGCAGCCTTGCAGCAGTCATTCTGAAGCCAATCATGTAGTACGAAACGAAACGAAACTTCGAATGTAATAAAGTTCCCACTACGACGCAATCATCTAGCTAAGTTCTTTATGATGCCACGTCGCATAAATTGCACAGGGAGTTTGTTATCCTTATATTAATCAGTATCAATTGCTTCGTTTTTATTAGCATTAGATGACTATCGATGCACCGAAACATTTTTGTCACGTGATTTTCAGCAACGATAAGGCACTTTCGCGACCCAGGTAATTTGGTATCGGGAGGGAATAGTTTTCCTCGGCAGTATGGCTATCCACAGCTGGAATCTTTGGCTGAGTCATATCTAGGGTCTCCATAGACTTGCAGTATTATCCGTGTCAAGACGCTATTATGCAACCCTATGGTGTTTTTAATTCAAACGAATCGGCTTCACATGTGCAATAAAGCTACCATTTTTAATTAGTTTATTCATAGAAGGTTGTGATCCAGTAACTACAATAGGGTGGCCAAATCCTGTTCTGGTGAGGAAGTGCGTTGTCGGCTCTGTTCACCGAAATCAGACCGCACTCCAAGCCTGGGTATGCAATTCCATCGACACGAGGAGTTTTTTTTTTTTTAATCCGGTGGAGAATTGCGTGGCACCGGGAGACTAAAAATGAAATAGACTTCATACTGTGTGCACACCCTGGCATCGTAGATGATGTGGAGGTCCTCGGTAAGGTCCGTTGTAGCGACCACAGAATGGTAAGGTCTAGTGTTAGCTTAGATTTGAAGAGGGAACGGAGGAAACTGGTGAAGAGAAAGGCTATTAACGAGTTAGCATTAAGAGGGAAGGTAGAGGAATTCAGAATGTCGCTGCAAAACAGATTTTACGCTTTAACTGAAGAAGACGACCGTAGTGTTGAAAGAATGAATGATAATCTTACAGCTATCGTTACAGAGTGCGCCGCAGAAGTAGGTGGTAGGATTGTTCGACAGGATACCAGCAAGCTATCTCAGGAGACTAAAGACCTGATTAAGAAACGTCAAACCATGAGGACATCTAACTCCACAGACAGGATAGAACTAGCAGAGCTATCGAAGTTAATATATAAGCGCAAGGTAGCCGACATTAGAAAGTTTAACATGGAGAAAATCGAGTATGCTCTAAGGAACGGAGGCAGCCTAAAATCAGTGAGGAGAAAACTGGGCATAGGTAAAAACCAGATGTATGCGCTAAAAGACAAACAGGGCAATGTCATCAGCAATATGGATAAGATAGTTGAATTAGCCGAAGAGTTCTACAAAAATCTATACAGTAGCGAATCTAATCAAGTTACTGAGGGAGGCAGTCGAGCACAGCAATGTGACATCCTGCCAGTAACGAAGGAGGAAGTAAAGAAAGCCTTAGGAACAATGCAAAGAGAGAAAGCAGCTGGTGAGGATCAGGTAACAGCAGATTTGTTGAAGGATGGAGGAGAGATTGTGCTACAAAAACTAGCCACCCTGCATACGCAATGCCTTGTGACCTCGAGAGTACCAGGAGCTAGGAAGAACGATAACATTATCTTAATTCATAAGAAAGGAGACGTCAAGGACTTGAAGAATTACAGACCAATCAGCTTATTGTCCGTTGCCTACAAGGTATTTACTAAGGTAATCGCTAATAGAGTCAGGACAACCTTGGACTTTAGTCAACCAAATGATCAGGCAGGCTTTCGTAAAGGATACTCGACAATAGATCACATTCACACTATCAATCAGGTGATAGAGAAATGTGCAGAATATAACCAACCCCTATATATAGCCTTCATTGATTACGAGAAAGCATTTGACTCAGTGGAAACCTCAGCTGTCCTGCAGGCATTGCGGAATCAGGGTGTAGAAGAGTGCTATGTGAAAATATTGGAAGATATTTATAACGATTGCACAGCTACTATAGTTCTCCATAAAGTCAGAAATAAAATTCCAATACGGAAAGGTGTCAGGCAGGGAGACACGATCTCGCCAATGCTCTTCACTGCCTGCTTACAGGAGGTATTCCGGGGACTGGAATGGGGACAGTTGGGGATAAGAGTTAATGGAGAATACCTGAGTAATTTGCGATTCGCTGATGATATTTCCTTGCTAAGCCACTCAGAAAAAGAACTGTAAAGCATGATCAATCAGTTAGACAGGCGGAGCAGAACGGTGGGGCTAAGAATTAACATGCAGAAAACCAAAGTAATGTTCAACAGCCTAGCAAGGGAACAGCAGTTCGCCATTGGTAGGGAGGTGTTGGAAGTAGTAAGAGAATATGTCTACTTAGGGCAGGTAGTGACCGCAGATCCGGATCATGAGAGGGAAATAACTAGAAGAATAAGAATGGGGTGGAGCGCATATGGCAGGTTCTTTCAGATCATGAATGGTAGCTTACCAATACCCCTGAAGAGAAAAGTATACAACAGCTGTATCCTACCGATCCCAAACTTGAGCCTTCCCAAACACGGGAACTGCTCGCTCTTTTGCATCGGTAAAACGACTGCTTCGCGACGACATCCCGAGTTCGCCAGACGCCCGTCGCCAAGCATCGAATTATTGTCGACACCGCAACGCACCCGATTCGCCAACCGCCGTACCGCGTTTCTTTGAAGGAAAGGGAAACGATCTAGTAGCAAGTGCGCGAAATGATACGCGACGACATCATCCAACCATCCAACAGTCCGTGGTCCGCACCTGTAGTGCTGGTCAAGAAAAAAGACGGGACCCTTCGATTTTGCGTTGACTACCGGCGACTCAATAAGGTGACCAAGAAGGACGTGTATCCACTCCAACGCATCGACGACACCCTCGACCGTCTTCGTCATGCCCGCTATTTTTCGTCCATCGACTTGAAGAGTGGTTACTGGCAAATTCAAGTGGATGAGCGCGACCGCGAGAAGACCGATTTATAACCCCGGATGGCTTCTACGAGTTTATGGTGATGCCGTTTGGCCTGTGTACAGCGCCCGCGAGATTTCAACGAGTCATGGATACTGTGCTAGCCGGTCTGAAGTGGCAGACATGTGTCGTGTATCTGGATGACGTTGTCATCTTCTTAAGCACCTTCAGAGACCATCTGGTGCGTCTTGAAGCAGTTCTTCAAGCTCTTCTGAACGCCGGACTTACGCTCAAGCCTTCGAAGTGCCGCTTCGGATACAGTGAACTGAAGTTCCTTGGTCATATCGTCAGCCAAGTGGGTGTGAAGCCAGATCTCGAGAAAACGGCTGCCGTCGCTTCCTTCTCTCCACCGTCGGACAAGAAGACCGTCAGACGCTTTCTCGGTCTCTGCGCATACTTCAGGCGTTTCGTTCGGAACTTTGCGCAGATCGCGGCGCCACTTGACCGCCTTACGAAGGATAGCGTTGCCTTTGAGTGGACCGAGCAGCAACAATCAGCATTCTGCCAATTAAAACGCGCCCTTGCGACATCCCCCATACTAGGCCATTTTGTTCAAGACGCCGACACTGAACTCCACACGGACGCCAGCAACAAAGGACTAGAAGCAGTGCTTGTGCAATTCCAGGACAGCGCTGAGAGGGTTATTGCGTATGCCAGCCGAGCTCTTTCGCAGGCGGAGGGCAATTACTCGACAACTGAAAAAGAGTGCCTCGCTGTCATCTGGGCCAGCACCAAATTCCGGCCCTATCTGTACGGTCGCCCTTTTCGTGTCGTCACCGGCCACCATTCGCTGTGCTGGCTCGCCAATATTAAGGATCCAGCAGGCCGCCTTGCTCGGTGGAGCCTTGGGCTACAGGAGTACGACGTCACCATTGTTGTATCGTAGTAATGATAATTAGCAGTAAAACAGTACACGTAGCGTGGACCACGGTTCCGGACTGTGCACTGGGTGGCGGCATTCTGTTGCCGTCGATAGGCGGCGAAATATCAGCGAAAAGGGCCGCTGGAGCTGGGGAGGACAGTTGCTGCTGAACTACTTCTGGGCGAACCGCAGAAAACTTGGACGAGTGCCACACTCGCCCATCATCCAGCAGATAAGATGCAGGTCCACGCTGCTCCACAACCTTCCGAGGCTCCGAAAACCGAGCTGAAAGTTTGCCTCGCACAGTGGGCTTGCGAACACGCACGTACTGGCCAATCTGAAAGTGACGACACTTGGCGCCACTCCGCTGGTCCGCATAAAGGTTGTACTGCGTTTGCTTCTCCTGAAGCCTCTGCCGCAAAATCTTAAGCGCTTTTGTCGGATCCGTTGGGAAGCACTGATCCGGCAGTCTTACGACGTTCATTCTTGTGCGGGCCAACCGGCCATGAAGTAGGACAGCTGGTGCAAGTCCTGTCGTGGCATGGGGCGTACAGCGGTAGACACCGAGGTAGTCCACAATAGCTGTACGTAGGTCGCGTCGCTCGCACAGAGCCAGCTGAATATAGGACTTAAGCACTCGATTGAATCGTTCCACGAGTCCATTAGCTTGGGGATGGTACACTGAAGAGTAGCAATGGCGTATTCCCCGTTCACGGAGGAAAGTTTGCATGGCCATCGATGAGAATTGAGGTCCGTGGTCAGAGACAATCTCTTGAGGGTAACCCTCACGAGCAAAGAGGCCAAGCAGGAATTCTTGAACGGTTTGAGTTGTGATGGCATCAGCGAAGAAAACCTCTGGCCACTTACTATAATAATCCATTAGAGTAATCGCGAAGCGGCAGCCACTGGGAGCTTGATCGAAAGACCCCACGATATCAATGGCCACCTTATCCCAAGGTTTTTCTGGGAAGGCGACAGATTGCAGAGGAGCAACTCCGAGTTCCTTGGAGAAGAGATGTTCGAAGTGTGGACGTAGCTCAGGAGGTAACAGAGGCGTATCAGGTGTCATGGAAAGACATTCCAACGATGCACCTTTGATCTTCATTTGTAGGGCTCCAATGGAATCCAGACCCAGCAGCGTTTTGCCTCCCGAGACAACGTACAACAGGATGCAGGCGGTACGGTCGTGAAACTTGGCTGTGGCAACAAAACAGCCTTGGACTATAATTCGAGACTTAGAATAGTCCAATAGTTGAACTGCAGTTGGTTTAAGCGGGGAAAATGCAGCGAAGAATAGGTGGTATAGGTCTTCAGAAATAATTGACACAGATGAGCCGGTGTCAATCAGGAAGCGGATGGACTTGCCTTCAATCAGGACCGAGGCAAAAATTCCGTTTTTTTTTTTATTTTCAACATTGAGAATAGATGCACTGCTGGAGGCATCCGGCATCGACGATGTGTCAGCAGTAACTGCAACTTGCTGAACTTGAACAGGACGGTCGGACGACTTGCAAAGAGAGTCTAAGTGGCCCATCTTGCCGCACCGACGACACTTGCGGTTGCGGGCTCGGCATGCAGGGTTGTTCGCCAGGTGAGCCGTAGAACCGCAACGGTAGCACATGCGCTGTGGTATTGCAGCAGCAGGTTGTGATGGTTGACTTTGGCACTTGCAGCAATGGGCCGGAGGTGGTGTCTGTCTCGATCCGCGCTCGCATCCCACACGATGTACTGGAGCGTCCTCCTCAGCCAATTCCCTGGCTTCACGGAAAGCTTGCTCGCACTGTCGAGCAAGGAGCACGGCTCGCGACAGAGTCAAGGAGGAGCCTTCCATGAGTAGGCGCTCGCGCAGATGGCAACTCGAGGTCTTCTCCACCAGCTGGCCCCTGATCATATCGTCCGCCATGGTCCCAAACCAGCAGTCGCCGACAAGGCTGCGAAGGACAGCGACGTACTCATCGGTTGTCTCTCCTGGAGCCTGAACTCGACGCCGAAAGCGATGACGTGCGGCGATTACATTCACGGACGATTTGTAATGTTCCGACAGGATGGATATCGCCGCATCAAATTCGTCAAGGCGGGGCGCCTCGTCACCGGAGTGCGAAGCAGCAGCTGTAGGCGCTGGAGTGGACGACGGCGGCGCCAAGGTATAAAAAATGCGCTGACCTTCCAGTCCGATGCAGTTCAGCACGATGGCCTTCCGCCTGTCCGCGCCGAGAGTAGAGGCACCAGAGGCCAGCATGTAATTCCGGAACGCCAGCTCCCATTGCTCCCATGGAAGGGCAGGACGACCAGGAGTCGGCAGGAAGGGCGGTGGTGGCTGAAGCCCAGAAAAGCTCATGACGGATGGTGAGCAGTCCACGTCAAGGTCCTGAATCAAAACAGCATACTCGTCGCCAAAATATGTTGTATCGTAGTAATGATAATTAGCAGTAAAACAGTACACGTAGCATACGGTCGATGATGATGATGATGATGATGACCTCGGGCTGAATGGCACATACCCACGGCGGGGGATTGGCCGAGCCGATCTGTATTCTGCTACTTCGTCGTCTTCTCTACTCCCGTGCGCGCGAGTGCGTGCAGCGCACTTGCCACACTTCATTTTTATCACAACCATCACCTACAAATCCGGCCGTAAACATCATGATGCTGACTGCTTGTCTCGAGCCCCTGTGGAGCCGGCACTGGGAGACGAAAATGACGAAGAGGACGGCTTTCTTGGGGCATTGGACTCGGTAGATATGGCTGCTCGGCAACGCAGTGATCCTCAGATTGGTCAGCTGATGGCGCACTTGGAAGGCCACGAAGCTGCGGTGCCTCGCGTTTTCCAGCGCATGCTGCCGACGTTCAAGATAATGCACGGCGTATTGTACAAGCAGAACTTCGACAGCAGCCCGAGGTCGTGTCTCCTTGTTGTGCCGGAAGACCTGCGCTCCGAGGTCGCGCAAGCTTGCCACGACGATCCTACAGCTGGTCACCTTGGCTACAGCCGAACACTTTCACGTATTCGAGAACGATACTACTGGCCGACACTTCCTAAGTACGTCCGTCACTACGTAAGAACTTGTCGAGAGTGTCAAAGGCGCAAAACACCGCCCATACGACCAGCTGGTCTTCTCCAACCACTCGAACCACCGCCTGTATAAATTTTTGTGTATAGAGTTTATATATATATATATATATGTATATATATGTATATATATATATATATATATAATGTGTGTGTGTTGACTCGGTATAATGCTTTCTGGTGTACGCGCGTAAAATATTATTTGATCGTATTTTGTGCTGTAGTACAAGAATTTCTGCAGAAACTAATCTAATCATTGTGTGTAATTTTTTGTGTGATTTTAAACCCCTGTACGCTGCCATCAAAGGGGGCAAGGGCCTTAGTCAAGCTGCTTAACTAGCAGCTTTTAGTCCTTGCCCTCACATTTTTTCTGTACCAGGATAAATGTGGAATAAATGAATGTGAATGTGAATGTGTTTCGTTCCACACTGTCGGAATGGATTTTCTTGGTCCATTTCCGACGTCGCAGTCGGGCAACAGGTACGTTATTATAGCGACGGACTACCTAACGCGATACGCGGAGTCCCGAGCACTTCCGTCTGCGACAGCTGTTGAGGCAGCCAATTTTTTTATTGAGTGCATTGTGCTTCGTCACGGTGCCCCTGCCGTTTTGATCACTGACCGGGGTGCCGCGTTTCTGCCAAGCTCACACACGAGATCCTCCGTCTCAGCTTCACCAGCCACCGCCGAACTACTGCGTACCATCCGCAAACGAATGGGCTGACGGAGCGGCTGAACAAGACCATGACCGACATGATCGCCATGTACGTGGATGTCGCCCATCGCAGCTGGGACTCGGTACTGCCCTACGTTACATTCGCTTATAATACCGCTGTCCAGGAGATGACCGGTATGACCCCTTTGCAGCTGGTCCACGGCAGACAGGTCACCACGATGCTTGACGCTATGCTACCGCACGACCCGCCTGTCGACGTAGACGATGGTGCCCGACTAGTATGCGAGCACGCTGAAGAAGCTCGGCAACTCGCTAGACTCCCCATCCAACACCAACAACATGCCGACGCTCGTCGGTACGATCTCCGTCGACGCGACATCCATTTTTTACCCGGAGACAAGGTCTGGGTGTGGACGCCGGTACGCCGTCGAGGTCTCTCCGACAAACTCATAAAGCGCTACTTCGGCTCGTATACAGTTCTTCGCCGCATCGGTGAACTTAACTACGAGGTGCTGCGCAAAGGAACACGACCGTCATCACGTCGTTCACCCCGCCCCGAAATTGTGCACGTAGTGTGGCGTAAGTCGTATTACGCGCGATGATCGTCTGCCCCCGAACTGATTTTCCCACCTCCTTCTACACTGGCCAGCAGACGTTTTTGGGCGCGAGTGCGGTTTTCCGCCGTGTGCCTTTGCTTCCGTGTTAGCATCGGGACGATGCTTTTTTTGGGGGGAGGTAGTGTCGCCAGTGGAAGAAAAAGACGAGGAGTGTTTGTCGCGCGCCGACGACGACGTTGCTGCGGGTGGACCTCCCTGTTTTTCTGTGCTCCCTGTCTTCACCTGTTCTCGCCGCCGGCATGTACGTCAAGCCGTGACACTATTATGATACTCATCAAGCTGCAACCTTCACAACTGAAGCCAGACACATTCACGGCGTGTGGACTCTCTGTGTGGTCACCGATGTCAGCTCTTTTGCTTGACCAGCTCCGATAGAAGAGAGCTAAATGTGGGAAAATAAGATACCGAGCGGAGCTCAAAAAGGTCACTGAGCCGTATTCGACATCCGAAAAAATTTGCGCCCAAAGCCCTCCTGCACATCAAGAGCACGCCAGCGCACAGCTTCGTCATAGAGCAGCCCTCATTGTAAAAAATACCGGCGGCACTTCCGTGCGGCACTTGCATACTATGACAGCGAAAGCATTTACTACTCCGGTTTGCGTCGGTGGATTGGCAGTTTGTGCGCCTGCGTAACTTAGTGCTCGTTGGTCATGAAACCGCACACCATTCAGAGCTCCTTGGGTCAGTGCCCATATATGCAGTATTGGTCATTCTGTATTCTAACATTTATAGATGCAGCGAGTCCTCATATCCCAACCAGCACAGTGGCTCAGTGGTTATGCAATACGCCAGTACACTGGCAGGTGGCTGTTCCTGCCACAGCTATCCGCAGGGATTGTGCTACCAATGTTGCTCTTCCCACGCAACTTCTTGCGGAGCCATCGTGATGCTTGCGCGAACCTTCTCGAGCTTAGGAATAACTCCGTGAGCTCGGATAAGTGTGTGCACTTTCTGTCCAAACTTTCTGTCAACACTTTCTGTTCACACTTTTCGTTAATGCCGCACACGCGCCACATGCGCAATGAAGTGTACACATGGTGAAGCTACTTTGCAGAACGGAGCGCGTAAGGCTTATGCAGGTGGTAGGTGAAACGAATTTGATATTTTGCACCTGTATTAGAAAAAACGGCTGCTAGGTGTAATAAGTACAGTTCATGTCCACTCTACTCAAGCGCTTTTGGGCATCTGGAGGATGAGCATTTCACAGCGTCCCTCAGAGCCTGGGTCGCTTTGGGACAGCCATAAACCTAACTGAAACATACTAAATCTGAAGGAACCCTACTGAAAAATCCGGTATGAATTTTAAACCGGAACCGCATACCGGGTTATTGTACAGGATTTGCGATACCGGATTACTGGAATATCCTGTATAAAACAGGACAGTCCTGTATAATACAGGACTCTCCTGTTTTGTACAGTATACTCCGGTATCGCAAATCCTGTACAATAACCCGGTATGCGGTTCCGGTTTAAAATTCATACCGGAATACAGGACAGTCCTGTATTAAACAGGCTAGGCCCGTATTATACAGGAGGGCCCTGTATCACAGGACAAAGGCAGAATAAAATGCTTCAAATATATCCCACTTGGACTAAATCTGCCCCAAAACTGGGGCCATAAGTGTACATGCCAAATGCTGAAATATACAGAGCATCAGAAACTGGTAATCTGCGATTATCAGCAACTCGCATTGCAGTCGATGTGCCATTGTGTTATTTGCTCCCACCTTTTACCAAAGTATTGGTAGCTTGGTGGGTATTATAATGCATCAAAAACTCCAAAAGATGTTTATTTTTTCCGCGTGTCTTGAACCAGCTCACTAAGGTAATAATTTAACTCTTTGCGACGATCTACCGGCGCTGGGGTCTCTACAGGGTGCTGGCCAATGAAGTAGTCAAAAGCACCTGCAGAAAAGAAAATATGATTGGTAGTACATAATGCCCCCAGCTTATCATTTAATTGCGCACTGACACACAACATAATGCATTGAGCACTGTGACATGCAACTTACGGCCAATGGCTTGTAGCTTTTCAGGGGTCATTGGCTTTCTGCCCACTGTGGAGGCTTCTGACTTCAGGTTCCGACGGCAAGCTTGCCCTGTAACGCCCCTTTCCAGGAGTTGTGGAGTCGTCCAAAGGCTGCGTCTTTACAGAAACGCGAATCTTTGGGTGCCACCATAAGTGCTGCGCAGGTTGCCGAAGGAATAAAAATTCCATTCCCGAGGTGGACCTGTATGCAATAACAAATGCATACCCCAGTAGCACAAACGGGGCTCTGAATTGCTGGCCCCCGTGGGCCCAGACAAGCCACAGACAAGCCAGGCGTCTCAAGACTCCAGGCCCTCAGCATTGGCAATGCTCAGTATCGTGAATGCACCTACCGCCTTCCATATTTGAATCAATAATGTATTGCAAATCTGCGTCGTAACATTGTTGGTGTGTAAACAGGTTGCTCAGACGATTGCGATGCTTGCGTGGTCATCCTCCATTATTTACGGCACATACCGCAGCATTGATGCGATGCGTGATGTTTGTTCAAGATCTTGAGCCGCTCCCCCTCAGGACGCTTATCAATGATTGCTCTCGCACGTATACACCATGTGCCTCTGTAAAGAAATAATACAAACTATAAAACTAATTTTAGTCGTGCTATCATGAAGGAAAAGCAATTTCGGTATGTAACTGAAAGAAAATTTTGCGCTATTTCCTTCCTCTACGCTGTGCAGTCTACAAAGTTTTAGTTAAAAAGACACTGAACAGTTAGAACGTTTCTGTTGACGCCGAGCATATAACCGAGACGGAGGCAGTACTTAAAGAACAGAGTGATTTAAAATGCGTACTTACGTCCTAGCAGCACGACGTCGCCGTCATAAAATCCGCCTTCCACCGGTCAAATGTTCACCACCGGCCTCCACCGGTCAAATGTTCACCACTCACGTCTTTCGGAGCGAAGTCATTCATCACTGCGACAAGGATGACAGGGTTCCACCATATTTGCACTGGACGTACGCATGAAAGGCGATGTCATCTTTGATCATGGATTGATCAAGGCAACACGAAGAAAGTCGCAAAAAATTGTATAACACAAATTCAACCCCAACGAGCGAGTGCCAGCGTGTTTTCCCAGCTACCTTCATCGCTTGACACTCAACCCAGCCGCAGGAGAGAAGTAAAAACCTGTTCCAAACAAACGCAGGAAAGGCGGGGGGGGGGGGGGGGGCACTTTTGCAAAAAGTCACCGCGAAGCGGCCGGGGACAGTGAACAAGCAGAATCGGAACCTCCTCGCCACTTCATGGAAGTCGCGGGGAGCGTGGTCGGGAGGGCGGCTTAAAATGTTCGGTCGTGGGTTGACAGACACAGAGGAGCCCAAGGGGAAGGAACAAAGCCCGATAGAAAGACCAGGAATGCGCAGGTTTTTTTGTTGTGACGGACCCAGGAAAAGCAGAGAAGGCGGTGATGAGAGAAAAAAAAAAGCTTTAAAAAATTTGCGTAAAGACGGGTTACTCGTGTAAGGTTTCTACAGGTGGTTTTTGTTTTTATTTTGTTCTCTCGAGCGCTGTATCTTCTAGCTAGCACGAAGCGTCGCCCTTAAGGGAACACCGCAAGCTGCCGGCTCCGTTGATATCTTGTTCGTCGATAGAAATGTTCTGGGCGATTTGTGATTAGTATGCCTTCCTGATAAAGTGAAGGGTGGGGCCGCTCGGGATGGCACTTGGACAAGTTGCGTTATCAATGGGCAATCACTTGACGAAGAAGAAGTGCAAAGAATTCCTGCACGAAAACCAAGAATTTTCTTTCTTCATCGATGCGTTGCTACAGACTGCCGCTAGCGAACATTAAGAAAGCTGCTGCAATGAACGCGACAGTAACAAACCTTTTGGAGCCTCTGGCGCAGTCACCGGAGGCTCGCCATGTTTATCAGCCAGTCGTGAAGTTCTGCACTGTGAAATCCAGAGTAATCTGCGCAGGACTTACGAAGGCTGCTGGCGGATATATACTAGCCGTGTGCCCGCACACAGCCGCCTTGACTTTGTCAGGGTGCTGCACGGGAAGCCAATATGGCGGTTGCCCTCAAATCACCAAATCATGCACAAACTGCATGTTTTGCCACTGCGAAGCTCACGCTTAGCCCTTTTCTTTTCCTAGCCCTTTCAACAAAACCGTGTATGTATTGATTATCGCACTTATGCGCGCGCTGCCCCCCACCTTTACCCTAAAAAATATCTGCTGGCGTACAACAGTCAATCTGGAGACCAAGCACCAAAACCGCGGCACATATCGCTCTGAATACAGGCTGGTATGTCCGGTTTGAGCTCCGTACCGGACTAGTCTGTCCGGTTTGAGCTCCGTACCGGACTGGTCTGTCCAGTTTGAGCTTCGAACCGGGAATGGACTGTCCGGTATGAGCTCCGTACCAGAGCGG
The DNA here is from genome assembly GCF_055824585.1 of Amblyomma mixtum. NCBI lineage: Eukaryota > Metazoa > Arthropoda > Arachnida > Ixodida > Ixodidae > Amblyomma > Amblyomma mixtum. Next base: position 6,705,441 of record NC_143017.1, read on the forward strand.
TCTGTCCGGTTTGGGATCGATACCGGACCCGTATGAACCGGTATAGCCATCAAACCGGACGGGTCTCGCCGGTATGAGAGTGATACCGGACCGGTATGAAACCGATATGTTCCGGTAAAATCCGGTTTGCCGCGATACCGGATTTTTCAATAGGGAAGTGTAAACGTTTCGATTGAGGTAAAAATTTATATATGTAATTTTATATAAAATTTTATATAAAAATATGGCATCGACATTGCTCATTAACTATGGGGGGAAACACTGATTGCGGTGCGATTGGCAGTTTCTACTATATTCTTCTGCTATCGCTTTCAGCGATGTTGCATAAGAGGTATAGTAATAAAGTGAATACGGTTCGCTATTAAGCGCGTAACCTTCTAGCAGACGCGCATCCGCGAAGCACCTGCTTTACTACGAATTGCATCTGCCCTTCCTCTGCCTTCGTGCCATGGCTCCGAAGAGTTAGGTGCGATACATTTATATGACAGCCGTCATGTAGACGAAGCTGTGTCTCGTCACCGGGCTCCCGGTACTAACACCATGGTGGCACAGAGGACGGCATGCAACGGTAATAAAATCCCTACGCTTGTGCTGTGGTAATATCCATCCATATTCGAAAATTCAAAGAGCGCATGTTGATGGGTCAACATAACTTGGTGTTAGCTGGCGTAATTTCCCGACTCCGCTCAACGTGCAAACGACCCCGAGCATGGGAAGAACATTGTGGGGAGAGCTCGTAGACACAACCATGTTTTGCCCTGAAATACTTTCGTAGCCTATACAGACCGTCCATAATTCCTGTGCCCTCGGAACGAAACATGAAAAAATTGCTCGCGACGGATTCTGTAGAGTTTGGCCGCTGTCCTAATTTCTTTTATATCTATCTTGGCGCTTTTTACACTTGCAGATTGCAGAAGGGGCACTAAGGGCTAGGCAACCCGTCGATCCGGACACGGCTGCCCTTGAAGCTCTCGTGAGACTGCCTGTCGGCATATATCAGCCATTCGAATACTGGGCCTATGACCGTCCGTAATAAAGGGCTTTTAAAACAAAACGATGCAATTTTACACACCACTGGTACTGGTCCCCGACCTTTGAAGGTTTTCCAATGTTGCCTAATAAATTCATGCAAATTGGTGCATTGTGGGCGAGGTTACTCGTTTCAATGAATTGCTTACAAGAAATCAGACGGGTGAAGAAGATGGCCAGGAGAGCGAACTTCTCGCTGAAAAATATTCTATCAAGTAAGTTTGCCCGCCAATTTGGTGGGGAATGAGATAATAAAGTATATCCTTACAGTCCAATTATTTTAAGCCCCAGAAGAGGGCAAGTGATCTTACCGAAATAGCCACCTGCAAACACAGGTACCCTGTCGAATTTTTATCAAATATTTTGCTTGCGCTAACATTAGAGACGTGTTATGATCTGTATTATATAGGAAGGTCTTATAGCGAACTGAGACACGTGGCCGGAAAATGATGGCCGCTTTTGCACTTTGGCGCATGTTTCAAAAGCCGGAACAGTTGCAGTGGCACTAAAGTTGGCAACATGCCCTTAGCACGGCAGTTCAGTGTGGCTAAGTAATTGCTGCAGTAGAGTCCAACGAAAATCTCATAACTTAACATGAGAACAGGCATGGAAGCTGAGTGTTTGCGATGCTCACCTGCTGAGAATAAAGTTATGGTTTGGAACGCTTGCCGCAGTAGTGCAGTGTGCAGGCAAAATGCGAAAAAATTCTGGTTGCTGCTTTCATTCCCCAGCCAAGAAAACTTCCCCCTTCATCAAATTATTCAAGAGTGCTAACTATTGAAACCACAATGAGATGAATTCAATTGTTTACTCACAGAAAAGAGAAAAAATTGATTCGGAACCATCAAAACGTTTCAGAAGTGCTTGAAACAGATATTGCGTTCGTCCTCTATAGCGTAACATTTTTTGTTGCTCTGCATTTTTTGTTTGAAGCCTCTCGCCTGCAGTAAGGTTAGGGAACCTGGGGGCAAATTTTTCTACCCTCATAGCATATGCTATGAGGGTGGAAAGGGAGCGTAATGCTGCTCACACGACAGATGTAAGGTGACATAGCCGTTGGAAATGAGGTAAGTTTCCTTGCTTCAGAGAGAATGACGCTTTCATAACGCCGTGGCCACCATTGCGGCTTACAACCTTCTGCTTATTTAGCTGAGTTGAGATGACCCCCAATCATTTGTTCATTAATGGCAAACACGCACTGGTGTTAAAACCTGAACGGGAGGACTTCTAAAATAGACAGGTGCGATGCGCATGATATGCCCAAAAATGCCGAGCTCATCCACAACAAAACCAGCCTACAAACATCTTTTGATTGTTTGAACTCGATGCCTGTCCTGGCTCAATTATCTATTACTTTAGTAGAGAGAGAGAGAAAAGGACGGAAAGGCAGGGAGGTTAACCAGGCGATGCCCAGTTGGCTACCCTACACTTGGGGAGGGGAACAACGGGGAAAAAAAGAAAAAGAGCGGCAAGGAAATGAGTTGTCTAAGTGTCCAGCGACCACTATGTCACAGAGACAAAGGGCGCGCACTGAAAACGTAAAGATTATAGGCGGGAATGCAACCCCGAGTCCCTTAAGAAAGTCAGGAGCGCTTTCACCGCTTTCCGTTGTCTGGAAGGTTGTGTCCAAGGCCCCAGAGCGCTAGACTCTGTTAAAGGACGCGAGTCCAAGCGGAGCAGCGAAGCACTTAGGAAACCGCGTTCTCGCTCAAAACGAGGGCAGTCACAGAGGAGGTGGCTGATCTTTTCGTCACAACCGCACTGGTCACACACAGGAGAGTCAGCCATTGCGATGAGGTGGGAATAGGCGTTTGTGAATGCCACTCCCAGCCACAGGCGGCACAACAGCGTAGTATCACCGCGGGGGAGGCCGAATGCTATATGATGTTGGAGCAAGAGGTTGAAGTGATGCGAGCGGGGTGTCCAACCTCCAGGGGCAGACCACGACGTTACAGTCAGGATTCGGGCGAGCAGTTGAAGGTGCCTTGCTGCGTCAGCTTTTGTCAGTGGTATGCGGACAGTGTTGGTTGTATCGTGAGCCGCTCGAGCAGCATCGTCAGCTAAGGCGTTACCAACAATGCCGCTATGGCCTTGTACCCACTGGAAGATGACTTCATGATCTTGTTCGATTGCCTGGTGGTGCAGATATCGTATCTCCGCTGTAAGTTGCTCATGGTCGCTATGTCTCAAGGCAGATTGAAGACATTGTAGGGCAGCTTTTGAATAACAGAAAACAGCCCATTTTTGAGGTGATTGTTGTGAGATATACTGTACCGCCGCAGGAAGTGCGGCCAACTCTGCTCCAGTAGAGGTAGACAGATGCGACATTTGTTGGTGAATTTGAGCCTGTCGCGCAGGAACGACCACAGCGCAAGCGGAACTAGTAGAGGTTACTGATCCATCCGTATAGACGTGAGTACGGTCCGAATATTCGATGTGGAGCATGGATAGTGTCAGTTGCTTAATGGCTGGCGTCGATAAATTTGACTTCTTCGCTATCCCCGGAATAGCAAGGCGCACACTTCGGAGCCGCATACACCACAGAGGAGAGGGAGGTAGTGCTGCCGGGGGGAACTGTTGTGGGATCGACGACTGTTGCGTCGTTATCACCTTTGCAAACAAAGCCCGTAACCAATGAACGGCAATCTGATCAGTGTGTAATTTATCAAGTGCTTAATGTCTCCTTTCGATTGGTACTCTTATAAGCTTAAAACGGTTACAATTGCAGAACACTACCTGTGTGCAGTTTGCCTTTAACTTCAAAAAGTCGGGTTTCTGGCCGTTCTCTACATGGGCTTATCATTTTCCCTTTGCGCCGAGCTTCGAGTGCAGGCGTTGTCACTCGGCGTTCGCTAGTGAGGCGGACCAGAGATGTGAAGCATAATAACTGGGTTCTGCAGACAAGAGTGAGGACAGATCACCGATGTTCCCAGAATAATCCGCAGGCACTAACTAATCTACCTTATCCGCGGCGGCGGGAACTTAATGCGCAAGAAAAGGGACACTTCTCTATTTGTGCACTTCTCTATTTGTGCCTTCGCTGAAATAGCCTGCGCCTGTGGCAGGTGTAGCAGCACTGTTTGATTGGGAAGTCACTGACGAGGCCAAGATCTGGAATCGCCAGATATTTTCGACTGCGAATGTCGCCTCACTCCAAGTGCAGGCATTTCGCCTATGCCAGCTCCGGTAGTCAAGGCATTTATTGCACGCCGAAGAAACGTTGCTTTGTTCCTTCAGCACGTAGTCAGATCCTCAGCCATTCATCACCATAGCCGGAAGCCAATGTGCGGCTGATGGTGTCTTGATCACACCTTTCATGCCGTCTCTGTCATCCAACATGGTGAAGACGTTCTTGAGCCTAACACTGTGCCTTTGGCGCCTTTCTGTGCGCAGAACGGTCCAGGCTCAGACACTCCTCGCTCCAGAGGCAGTGGCCTGCCAGCTGGCCAGTGAGAGACGGAAGTACAGTCGCCGTCAAAAGTAAATGGAAGGCGGCTTTGTCAAAAAAAAATTAATTTCTTTAAATCTAAAGGATAATGGTCCATGTTTGTTGGTGCACAGTGCAATTCGCACAATCACAATTAGTCTGCACATATGTATTCAAGGATGCATGAATTGAGCGGGCAATGATTAAATTTTTTTGTTAATATTGCCTTCCATTTACTTTTGATGGCACCTGTACCTTCAGCGAAAAAGTGGAAACTCCCCTATCACTGCACCTGGCAGCTGCCACCTGCCTACCCGAAGGGTCGGCGTCGGAGAGAATGCAAGGGTGAGAAAGAGTGCTGTAAAAGTGCACTGGAAGTGAAAGAGGACAACATTGGCCACCACAAACTCAAAAGCGCAGTGCAGAAAAGAACTCGACTGCCAGGACTGCCGTGGCGAGGCATTTTAAAATATCCTTCATTGCCCCACACAGCTCCTCAGGTATACTGCCGAAAGGTTAAGCGGAGATATAACGTGATAACGTGGTTGCGTATGACCCGAGTTATCACTTTTGGAATGTCTGCAATGGGCAATGACAATCTCCTCACGAGTAACACCATTACATCTTAAGGCTATTCTGAAGACAAACATCAGAACACTCCTCGCTCCAGACGCAGTGGCCTGCCAGCTGGCCTCTTCAGTGAGAGACGGAGGGACCTTCAGCAAAAAAGTGGACGCTGCCAGGCGCACTGAAAGATATGAATCGCGAAGAAGATATTCGTTAAGAAGATGAATCGTTAAGAAGATATTCAGCACGCCGAGAGAACCTCCACAACAAAGAAGAGCAATGATACCGCCAAGCACCTGTCGACGGTACGGGCTGAGCACAGCTGTCGTCCCTGTCTGAAATGTAATAAAACGAATGCACTCCACTTTTTACACACCGCTTGCACGTTCAAAGTGTCGGTGCAGGGAAATCGCAAGTACCGCGTCAATGCTGAGCGATGTCGGGGCAAACAACATGCCACTTGAGACGCCATGTTTGGCGTGGTCACTTCGACTTGAGAGGTTTCGCGGTATATGCTGCTTCATAGGCACGGTGTAAGAATTATTTAGGTGATGACACTGCGGCCGGCGCACCGTCCTGGTTGTGTTCGTCGCCAGCGCTATTTTCGTTTCCCGGCGACAGGTGGCGCTAGTAGGCTGAGGCTTTCGGATTCGCGCTGCGTAGGTTATCGATTCTAAGCGTTGCTCGTTTGTCGCGGTCGATATCGGGGTATAAAGAAAAGTATGCACAGGAATGAATACAGCGGGATTCTGCAGTAACCAGACTGATTATCTAAATGAATAAGCAACTGATTTCTCGCTGGCGTTTTTGTAATAGCTCTGATAGCTAGCATATGTTGAAGCCAGTATATCAATCGTATTTTCTAGTTGCGCCCGCCAATGTTAGGTAATTAAAGCAAAAATAAATGAATTGTAGTAGCATTTCCGGGGAAATAGCCTAAGGACAGCTAGCCAAAATGCCGTTCTGAGCTTCGGTCATCAACCCAGCGATCTCGCGCTGTGCGCTGGCTGTGCGGCTGCCGCCGCTGCTTATCTTCCTCTTTACAAAATAAACGCCCTAAAGGACCTTGAACCATTGCACCTCTAGCTTACACATGTACTTGGTTACAAACTTCGCTCGACACGCGACCCCTACGCAGTCTTCTGCTCAGTGTTAAGGCGATGGCGGTTATACTTTGCGCCTGTACCGCAAGCCGTGTGCAGTACAGCTTGATGAAGGGCATGTCACACGGTTAAATCTATCGCAAAGCAGTATATCTTGGGCTAGTTGCCCATGAATGGGCATAATTTTTCTGTCCTACTCTGCATTTCGACACAACAATATGTGCTCTTATATTAGAAAAAAAAAGGCCGACCTGAAGCAGGTCTGGTGGTGTGTACAGTGCTCTTACACTTGTGTAGAATATTAGGAATGGTATGCTGAAAGGGGGGCTAACATATACTTTATTCTGTCACAAAACTATTCATTTCATGGCACAAACTATTTAAAACTTATATTCACAAAAAATCTAACAAAAATTAGTACATTCTTTAAATTTGGCAACAAGATTCAAGATGAACAAAGTTTTACAAGCTTTTTTCTCTAGAGCTTGTTTTTTCAAGTTCATGGTTACAGCCATGCAATGCTGCCTCATTCTCATTGTTAAGAAATAGTGCAGAATTTGTGCAATGACCTCTTATTTGTGCTGAGCACATGGAGAAGTCATGATCTTTGTGTCAAGCATATGGTCCATCGTTTCCCATTATACAGAATGACACTCTGCATTTTTTGCAAAGTGCTCCCCAGCTGCTCGCAACAGCTCAACGAGATTCACGTTGGGCTGCAGCAGTCCACCTCTGCTCTTTGTGTTGGTCAGGGATGCTTCAGCAGAGCTGTTTTCCGGAATGGTAAAGGCAGATCGGCAACAATCGCACGTGGTGGCTTTCATTAACTTTCGGCTCAAGAATCCAACCGCGTAGTAGAGTATGCAGTCAACGACTTGCGCTGTATCAATTCTGTTTACTGTGATAACATCCTCACATTCCCAGTCCTCAACAAGAATCAGTTTATCAAGCCTTTCTTTTAGCTGATCAATGAAGCCAGGCGAAGAGTTGCTTGCACTGCCTAGTTCGATCAGGGCACTGAAGTCTGATGCGTCTAGTAATATCTTCTCATCGACCACGCAGCAATTCCCAAAATTGGGAGGCCTCAGAAGGCTGTAAATGCACATTTTATTGTACAGTTGCAAAAATGTTGGCATGGAAGGATGGTCATTCAGGCTTCCCACAAATCTTATCCTGCCAAAGAATCTTTCGATCGGAGTTGATCTCAAGGTAACTCGGAGCCCTTCAGAGGTGCTTTTTGTCAGGAACATATCTTTCGTGATATTTCGACTCTGCAGCTCTTTTTCCCAGTTATCTAACCATTCTGCCCCACGTGACAGTGTGCCTGGTCAGAGCCGTGCTTTGTGACACCTTCATAAGGAAACCGCCGGTTCAAGGCATCAAAAATATTATTAAGAAATGGTGAATTCTAGCGTGGCTTCAGTGTCTCCATGAATGCACACACCACGGTTTCTGTAAAATTCAATACCTGCTGCCATTGAGCGACTGAACACTTGCGTGGCAAGCTTTACCCGCATCTTTTCGCAGTTGCTTGGATAAATGTGGGAATGTGTTATTTTTGGACACACCTTTAAAGCTCCAACATTCACTTGGTCTTCTTTATAAACACCTGTATAGCCCTCCCACCTAATCCAACGTCCCTCCTTTTTCAGGCGCATTTGTTAAAAAAGACGGTTTCTGATGCATTTAAAGAGGCGAGGAGCATCAGAAATTGTAAAAACTTTTCGTGTGGGGTCGTTTGGATGTGTGAAGGAGTTCCGGCAGGCTTCTAGTGACCCACTTATACCCAGTGTCCGCCACATAGTCCTGTTTGTCGAAGCTCCATCCCAAACAAACCCATGAATTTTTTGCTCCAGCTTCCTCCATAAGTAAAATTGCCTGAAGGAGCAACTGCGCAAGAATAGTACCCCTCGTGACACCTTTTGCTGCAAAAACACCTATTGGCTGAGCATAACTTTCACCAAAAGGGCAGAACGTAAAAACAAGAGCATGGTCCGCAAGGTCGCCACTGTTTGCCGTCTCTGATGCCAGACCGACATAGGTCATTGTCTTTGAGTTGACAGCCTTACTTTTAGGCACTTGCATCTCATCGAAGATGATAATAACGTGGCGCATGAAATCATCTTTCTTTTCAAGTTTCTTTTTTAATTCTATGAAGAACTTACTATCAAAGCATGTTTTAAAGGCCACCATGAGATGTAGCGATGTATTTGAGGACCGCTTCAAGGGCAGCCGATTCCGGAGAGGCGGGACTCCTAGCCTTGAGTGCCCCTTCTCTAAGCTGCAAGTGAAAAGGCGCCAAGATAGACAAACAGAGATTAGGACAGCGGGGAAACAGTAGAGCATCCATCGCGAGCATTTTTCCACGTTTGGTTCAGTGCGCAGAGTCATTATGGACGGCCTGTATAGCCTAAAAAATTATTTCAGGGCAAAACATCGTTGTCTCTATAACCTCTCTACGCAATGTTCTTCCCATGCTCGGGGTGGCGCGAATGTTGGTCGGGACCAGAACCATTATGTTACAATTTCATTGTTTTGTTCTAAATAGCCCTTACTTTCGGGTGGTCAAGAGCCCAGTTTTCGAGCGAGTTACATTCCCCAACCGGAAATTTGAGGACCGCTTCAAGGGCAGCCGATTCCGGAGAGGCGGGACTCCTAGCCTTGCGTGCCCCTTCTCTAACCTACGAGTGAAAAAGCACCAAGAGAGATATAACAGAGATTAGGACAGCGGCGAAACTCTACAGAATCCGTCGCCCTCATTTTTTCCACGTTTGTTTTTATTTATTTATTTATTTATTCAAATATCTCACAGGCTCCGACTGGAGTATTATGTGAGGGGGGTTACATAACTGGGGTGGGAAAAAGAAGCAAGTAGAACATGGTTATTTTAACATCGTTATACAACTAACAAACGACCAGCCAGAAAATAGAACTAAATTGAAAAACTAAATTGAAAAACACACTACAGAACAGACTTCAGGAAAAAACACTTCAGAACAAAATGTTACATATATTTTCTATGAAAATAGCATATTCTGTGATGTGAACAATGTTCTCAGGAAGACTATTCCAATAAATCATTTCACGGGGCAGGGCTGATGAGTTGAATGCACTGATCCTTCCCGAAAGGCGTTTAAAACTGAGGTGATTATGCAATCGGTGAGATGTGGGGGCCGGTTTTGTAAGGGGTAGTGTGAAGGAATGGTGGCTGTAAGCAATTTTATGGAAGAGGCAGATAAGTGCTATTGTTCTGCGAGGTTCTAAGGATGAAAGGGATAACGAAGCCTTAATGTTAGTTATACTGGAATTTCGGCAATAGTTGCGAGAAATGAAGGGAGCGGCACGATTTTGTACGCGCTCTAGGGAATTAATTAACTACTGTTGGTGGGGTGACCAAATGGAAGATGCGTATTCAAGTTGAGGGCGGACGAATGCCTGATATGCCAGCAGGCATGTGGAAGAAGGCGCACCTCTGAGGTTACGTTTTAAATAGCCTAATGTATGGCTACCTTTGGCAGTAATTTTTTCTATGTGGGTTTTTCATGAGAGATTAGATAAAAAGTGGAGGCCAAGGTACTTGTATGGCGACGCAAGAGTGACTAGACTGTTGTTAAGCGAGTAAGTGAAAAGGTAATTAGACCGTTTACAGCTAAAAGTCATTAACTGGCATTTATCAGTGTTAAGGGATATTTGCCATGATGCGCACCAGTTATTAATGCGATGTAAGTCTTCTTGAAGAGCGATGTGGTCATTAAAGAAGCGGATTTTGCGATAAATAACGCAATCGTGTGCAAACATTCTGAGTGTGGAGGTAATGCCTAATGGAAGGTCATTGATGTAAATCAGAAACAGTTACAGGCCTATAACACTACCTTGCGGTACGCCTGATGTTACATCAATTAAAGGGGATGAATGGTTATCAATAGAAGTGAACTGTTTACGAAATGATAAAAAGTCTCTTATCCAAGAAATTGTTAATGAATCGAGGCGTAAGGATGAGCGTTTCGCTATTAAACGACAGTGTGGAACGCGGTCAAAGGCTTTAGAATAGTCTACGAATATACAGTCGATTTGAAGATTTTCTTCCATACCGTGAAGCAGCTCATTAGTAAATTCGAGTAGTTGTGTTTCACATGATAACCCTTTTGTGAACCCATGTTGTTTTAGAAAGAAGAAACCGTTGCCTTCTAAATGTAATGCCCTGTTAGATGCAATGATGTGTTCGAGAAGTTTGCAAGATGTACTTGTCAGAGATATTGGGCGATAGCTAGCAATGTCAGTTCGGTCACCGGATTTAAAAATTGAAATAACTTTTCCAATTTTCCACTCGTATGGTATCTCACCTGTTGAAAGTGATTGCCGAAATATATGAGCGAGTATGACACTGGAATGAGCCACGGTATGTTTCAAAATTTTCGAACTAATCCCGTCAATACCACATGAAGTACTTAATTTTAGATTGTTGATCAAGCTCGCAACCCCATCAACAGTAACGTCTATTGGGCTCATGCAGTCATAGTCATATTCTGGTTCCGATGGAATATTGGAATAGTCTTCCTTCGTGAACATATTGGCGAAAAAGTTATTGAAAGTCTGAGGGCGTTCGTCTTGAGCAATGGGGTCCCCAGCCTCATCAATCAACGTAAAATCTGAAGAAGTTTTGGAAGGTGATAATGTTTTCCAAAATTTTTTTGGCTTGTGCTTGAGGAGGCATTGCAGATCGTGAGCCATGAACTTGCCTAGCTTTCCGTATGGCCGCGCAGTATTCTTTATCAGCGATTTTATGTTTTTCCCATGATGCGGGTGTTTTGAGCCGTTTAGCTGCTTTAAAAAGTCGTTTTTTTTTGTTCATCAACGTACGAATTTTCCTGCGGTACCACGGCTTAGATGAGTTAGCACGGAAAGATATGCGGAGTATATAGGTGTTCATTAGCTGCGTGAATTAAACTTTAAACTGACGCCAGTTTTCGTTAACAGATTGATTAGGAAAGGATTGCAGAAAGGAATCACAGAAGGTTTTTAAGCCGAGGTTAATGGCTTCGTAGATTGCTGTGTTATAGTCGAAGATATCTTTCTGAGGTGGTCTGCGTTGGTGTGACGGCATTTTTAGAGTGAAATGGAGCTGTTTGTGACCACTGAAACCATCTGTGAGGGAGATCGGGCTTATATTGTGTGGAGCCGATGTGAGAACAAGGTCTAATATGTTCAGGTTGCGCATAGGTTGAGAAACTATTTGAGTTAAAGAAAAGTCTAATGTTAGTTCAACGAAATTAAGCGAGTCCTGTGCCGATGCAGTTAAGGTATTCCAGTTGATATTCGGGTAATTAAAATCACCGAATAAATAAATGGCGGACTTTGGGAAGTTGCTTCTTATATCTGAGAGGTTGGCATGCAGATTTGTTACGAAAGAGTCTGAACTATCTGGTGGTCGGTAACATATACCAAGAAGAGACAAGAGATGAGGACGTGATGCAAACCCATAAAATTTCTAGAGGGGACGAAATGTTAACACGAAAGGAAGGAATGCGTTTTTTTTATGGCGATCATCACGCCACCACCTCTTTTATTAGGTCTGTCATTCCGGTAAATAACAAAACCGCTAGACTCAGGTAAGATTTCGTCGTCAGTTATACCCGAGTGCAGCCATGTTTCTGCTGAAGTTAATATGTCAGAGTTACTATCTTCAAAATATGAGTAAAGCTCGGTGCGCTTTGGAAGGATGCTACATATGTTAGTGAAAGATATTGAAAGCGAAGGGTGGGCAGCGCCGCCGTATGAAGGCTGTGGCTGATATTCAGGATAGAGTACAACCGCTCTTCGTCTTTGCTATTGGGTACATCGTTTGACAGTGTCAGAAGCAGCGTCGTACACATATACAGTGTCGTTCATGTGCAGTTTATCGACCCTAAGCTTAAACGATCCGCCCTCCGACTTTGCGAAGTCTATCAGTTTTTTCTTGGCCATTCATGTGGGAAAAGAAAAATCTTCGCGAACGACATATTGTGTGTCTTTAAACTTGTGACCTTTATCTATGATCTGCTTTTCGGCCTTGTAGTGCGCGAACTTGACGATGATCGGCCTACATTTCTCTGGTTGGTATCGACCAAGCCGACGAGCCCTTTCAATTTGTGTTGGCTCAAGTGTGCAGCCAAGGTGTTCCGCACACACCTACACCACCTTTGTTTCTGATCTAGACCAGGTTTCGGACTCGTTGTCAGGTATAGCGAAGAAAAGTAGGTTAGACCGGCGAAGTCTGTTTTCTGTGTCGTCACATCGTGAGGTAATTATCTTTAATTGCTCGGTTATATTTGAGGGAGCTATTGTAGACAGTTCTGTGGATGGCGTAGAAATGTTAGATTTCATTTCTACCATTTCGACCTCGATTGTGCGAATTCCGGCAGATAGCTGTTTTAGTTCAACGTCTACTGATGCCTGCCATTGTTTGAGGGCGCGTAGGTCATTCCTGATGCCATCCTGGCCAAATTCAATTCGCAGGACTGTCTCAAGTACAGTTGCCAGGACGCTTTCTTGATCGGTGCCAGGCGGACTGGGATCTGACTCTACGTCTCCAAAAAGCGCTAAGAGGATGCTGCTAATACAGAATGCCATTGTAGTCTCACAACCGTGAGAACATGCAACCAGTGTCTGGGGCACGTCACCACGAACAAAAAACGATTCGAAGTTTTAGCAGATAAAGGGTCATCATTGTAACTAACCTGGAAGAACACGAACGGTGTGTGCTTCATGTTGAAAGCGGTGTCGTGCCCCAAGAAAACGCTGACCGGTTGCAGATTATATCCCGCGCTTCTAACGCTGATAGCGGGGTGGGCGGATGTACATGGCTCCGGTTGCCAGCCGAACTTGGCAATCTCGTCCAGGAGGGGCGGTTTCGTCCAGCTGTCGGGTCTGGTCGCGTATGGCAGCGTCCAAAGTTGCAGTGAATCTACATTCGGTGTATTCCATGGGAACTGTAGAACCAGGAAATCCTGGAAGAACACGAACGGTGAGTGCTTCATGTTGAAAGCGGTGTCGGGCACAGGGATTATGGATGGCCTGTATAGGCTAGGAAAATATTTCAGGGCAAAACATGGTTGAGTCTATGACCTCTCGACGCTATGCTCTTCCCATGCTCGGGGTGGCGCACATGTTGGTCGGGAACAGTACGATTGGGGTGAACAATTTTTGCCGCAAAAAGCCCTTTATTTCGGGTGGTCATGGGTCCACTTTTCGTGTAAGTTAGATTCCCAAACCTGTGATTTGAGGACCGCTTCAAGGCAGCCGTTTCCGGACAGACAGGAACCCTAGCCTTGAGTGCCCCTTCTCTAACCTGCAAGTCAAAAAGCGCCAAGATAGATAAAAAGAGATTAAGACAGCAGCGAAACTCTAGATAATCCGTCGCGAACATTTTTTCCACGTTTGGTTCATTGAGCACAGGGATTATAGACTGTATGTATAGGCTACGAAAGTATTTCAGGGCAAAACATGGTTGTGTTGAGGACCACTCCACGGAATGTTCTTCCGATCCTCGGCATCACGCGCAGGTTGAACGGGTCCAGTACCATTGGAGTGAACAATTCCATTGTTTTGTCCTAAAAATCCCTTTAATTCGGGCGGTGATGGGTAAGTTTTCGAGCGAGTTAGATTCCCGAACCAGTAATTTGAGGATCACTTCAAGGACAACCGATTCCAGAGACAGGATTCCAAGCCTTGAGTGCCCCTACTCTAATCTGCAAGTCGAAAAGCGCCAAGATAGATAACCCCGAGATTAGTACAGCAGCGAAATTCTAGAGCAGCGGTTCTCAAACTGGGTTCCGCGGAACCCCTGTGTTCCGCGGGCTGTTTTCTTGTGTTCCGCGAGAACCCTCACCGGCCCTGACCCGGCAGCTGATATGAGACTGGCTCTGAGTGCTACTGAGCCACGCTTTGACTTGGTCTTAAAAGGGAAGCAGTACCACCCATCACATTAGTATTTGTATTAATCTGTGCAATAAACATTTAACCTTTGCAACTATCTCTTTGCAAAAATGCACTCGACCACATTGCTGGTAAGTGAAAGCGGGGGGGGGGGTTCCCTGGAACTTATTGAAGGCTTTTGAGGTTCCTCCAAGCAAAAAAGTTTGAGAACCCCTGCTCTAGAGAATCGATCGCGATCATTTTTTCGAAGTTTGGCTCCATGGGCACAGGGATTATGGACGGCCTGTAAAGGTGCAAAGGCTACGAAATATTTCAGGGTAAAGCATGGTTGTGTATATAACCTCTCCGCGCAATATTCTTCCCGTGATCTGGGTCGCGCGTATGTGTGTCGGGACCAGTATCATTAGGATGAACAATTCTCATTTGCATTAGAAAGCCCTTTATTTCACGCGGTCATGGGACAAGTTTTTGAGCGGGTGAGATTCCCCGACAGGTATTTTGAGGAGCACTTCAAGGGCAACCGATTCCGGAGAGGTGGGACTCCTAGCCTTGACTGCCCCTTCTCTAACCTGCAAGTCAAAAAGCACCAAGAGAGATGTGACAGAGATTAGTACAGCGGCGAAACTCTACAGAATCAGTCGCGAGCATTTTTTCCATGTTTGGTTTCATAGGCACAGGGATTATGGACGGCCTTTATAGGCTACGAAAGTATTTCAGGGCAAAACATGGTTGTGTCTATGACCTCTCCACGCTATGTTCTTCCCATGCTCGCGGTGGAGCGCATGTTGGTCGGAAAAAGTACCATTGGGGTGAACAATTCCATTTTGTCCTAAAAACTATTTATTTCGGCCGGTCATAGGCCAAGTTTTCGAGCGGGTGGATTACCCGACCGGCATTTTGAGGAGTGCTTCAAGGGCAGCCGATTCCAGACAAACAGGATTCGAAGCCTTGAGTGCCTCTACTCTAACCTGCAAGTCAAAAAGCGCCAAGATAGATATGAGAGAGATTAGTACAGGATCGAAACTCTAAAGAATCCATCGCGAGCATTTTTTCCGCGTTTAGTTCCATGGGCACAGGGATTATGGATGGCCTGCAAAGGCTACAAAAGTATTTCGGGGCAAAACATTGTTGTGTCTATGAACTCTCCACGCAGTGCTCTTCCTATGCTGGGGGTCGCGCGCATGTCGGTCGGCAACAGTACCATAGGGGTGAACAATTCCATTTTGTCCTAAAAAGCCCTTTATTTCGGGCGGCCACGGGCCCAATTTTCGAGCGAGTGGATTACCCCACAGGTATTTTGAGGAGCGCGTGATGGGCAGCCGATTCCGGACAGACGGGATCGCTAACCTTCAGTGCTCCTCCTTTAACCTGCAAGGAAAAAAGCGCCAAGATAGATAAAACAGAGATTAATACAGCAGCGAAACTCTAGATAATCCTTAAAAGAACGTCTTGCTGGGCAAGGTTTTAACTGTTCATCTGTTTTAACTGTACAGGCGCGAGAAAAGGTAAGACAGAAAGACGGGACGAAGCGCCTTCGTCCCGTCTTTCTGTCTTGCATTCTGTATTTTTTCACGCCTGTAACCAGAGATGTCTAGATAATCCGTCGCGAGCATTTTTTCTCCGTTTGGTTCCATAGGCACAGGGATTATGGACTGCCTCTATAGGCTACGAAAATATTTCAGGGCATTACATGGTTGTGTCTATGACCTCTCCGCGCATTGTTCTGCCCATGCTCGGTGTCGCGCATATCTTCGTCGGGAACAGTCTCATGGGGTTGAACAATTCCGTTTTGTCCTAAAAAGCCCTTCATTTCGGATAGTCATTGGGCCAGTTTTCGAGCGGGTGAGATTCCCGGACCGGTATTTTGAGGACCACTTCAAGGGCAGCCGATTCCGGAGAGGCGGGACTCCTAGCCTAGAGTGCCCCTTCTCTAAACTGCAAGCGATGAAGCACCAAGGGAGATAAAACTGAGATTAGGACAGCGGCGAAACTCGACAGAATCCTTCGCGAGCATTTTTTCCACGTTTGCTTCTATAGGCACATGGAATATGGACGGTCTGCAAAGGCTACGAATGTATTTCACCGCACAACATGGTTGTGTCGTTCACCTCTCTACGCAATGTTCTCATCTCGGTGTGGCGCATATGTTGGTCGCGACCAGTACCATTGGGGTGAACAATTCCATTTTGTCCTAAAAAGCCCTTTATTTCGGGTGGCCATGGGCCCAGTTTTCGAGCGAGTGACATTACCCGACAAGTATTTTGAGGAGCGCTTTAAGGCCGTTGTACGATCGTTTTTGGGCGGATCCGCCAGCGAGCGAACCGCTCGCTTTCGGCCTTTGCTCGCGCGTGGGGCGGAATGAGTGTTGTACGATCATTTTGGAGCTGGCGGACGAGGCGGATGGTTTAAAGCGTTCCGATTGGCGCGCCCGGGATTGCCGTCTGTCCAATAGCATGCTCCTGTTGGCAACCTAGACGGCGCGAAAACGTGGTCTTTTTTTGCTCCTCGGCGACCGGCACCTAGGCTGAACATCGGCATAGCCATGGCGTGGTTTTTGAAGTTCTTGCTCTTGTACGCGGCTCTCGTCAGCTACCAGATGAGTAGCTCGGCTGTAGAGGTTTTGACTGCTTATATGGGCAACACAAACAGGGTGAACTAGCCATTAGTAGCGCAGTTCGTCGCTGCCGACGCAGTCATTCAGCAGCAGCGTAAGAGGAGGCGCAAGCCTATACGACGTCTTTTAAGAGACCGGCGTCGACTGGGCGATTACTTCACGTTAGTCCGGGACATGAGGGATGGAGATGGAACAGACTTCTTCCAGTACTTCCGGATGTCTGTGGAAAGGTACAGTAAAAGTTCATATCTTCCTTGTTTGCTTCGCCGTGTGGTCGCGTTGTTGCCGCATTGACGCTTTCGACAGATGCAGATGCTGATACTCGCGGTAATGCAGAAGCGCGTTTTCGTGCGACTGACATGTGAACAATTTATGACAAGTTTACTATAAAGAAGCAGGCCTAGAATGCGAAACGTGTTCACACGCGCGAACATTTCTATTACATTGGCACTGAGCTCTTTGCACCCACACACCGCGCAGGCAGGCTCGAGAGTGGTCCTCGGAAAAAGACCAGAGTTGACAGTTAGGCAATAAGTTTGTTGCTTTTATTTCATTTTTCCTGGCTTGGTCGCGCAGACACGGAACAGCGGTGTCCAGCGGTGCCGCGGCTTCAGCAGAATAAATGTGTACTGATAAGCGGCCGCTATAGCGGGCATTCCAGTACATTTCGACGCGTCGACCTCGTTACTAGGAGCACCATACAGCTCCGCATATGCGGTATTTGTCAGTAGAAAATGCTTGTGGCTGGCATTCACATTAAGGTGGGCTAACGTTACATTTTTTCATCATTTTGTACAGTGCCGTGAAGTATCGTGCCATGAACTGTGGATACCGTTGTTGAGAACGGGGCCACACAACCCACCGCTGGAACCAGCGTTAAAGATGGGGCTTCTATCCCACCGCTGGAACCAGAGTTGAAGACGGAGGGGTCCTGGAGATGACTAACTCGTTTAGCCTCGCAGGTACCGGCTCCGAATGACGATGTCGGACTGCGTTATCGAGGAAACTGTACAGAAGGGTTTATTCTACATATTTACAGATGAGAATCGAATCGAATGCAATGCAATCCAATGCTCCGATCACACAACAACATCCCGTTAAATACGGTTCGCGTTCCCCAGATCCCTGACTGGGGAACTTAGTTCGAATAACGTTGTCCAATCGGATGGGCCATTGATGACGCTGGCGGTACCACCCACGGCAGGGCGGTGCTGATGCCCTCTCGCTCTCTCACAGCTCGGGGGATGAGAAGGGGAAGACAGTCATCAAACACAGATGCGTCACCTTGACCATTGCCGCAAGTGTTCTGTGCGTTGCCTCCGTGGGAAAGCAGAATCCCGCAGTCTCCTCGCAGGTGGTTGAACCTTCTCGAACTCCCCCGCCGGATGGCCGAAGCACGAGACCCATTCGACACAGCGTCTTTCAATTAGCAGCCTCGTTCAGCGTGACCCTGCGTAGCATCATCCAGTCCGGTGACCCGAAGGTCGACTCGGCCAACGTATACCGGTGCTTCTGCCGTGCTGCTGCTGTCGCAAGCTCCTCGCCACAGCTTTGCCTAACGACGACACTCGTCTGACAGTAATTTCTCCCAGGCCGGTGGGAGACAGCCTCCTTCGATCGGTTCGGAGGTTCGGTGATTTGGAGTGCAACAGCCCCGGCCGTCGTCGTCTATGCTTCTGCCGCCGGCGCCAGGCCTCGTCATATCCCTTGCTTTGCGATGAGTCACACCCGGCTCCTAGGACCACGTTGTCCACTCTTAACAGCTCGTCCGCGGCCCGAAAAATCTCGAATGGCCAGCGTTCACGACCGCTGGGCAGGAAGAGATGAGGCCGGAGTCGGGTGGAAGGGCTGGTTTCCAGAAATGGCATCCAAGCTCGAACATTCAACAAAGAATGGCATCAGTGGACTGTTCCACGAGACAGGGCACTGACCCACAAGCAAGCGCTCGGAATTTGCCAAAGACCCACCAGGCTTTCTACAATGACAATAAATGTTTAATAAAACATTACTGAATTTTGGCGTAATTTTGGTGCCAAGAAAGCGCAAAATATCCCCTTTGAAATCGCCAAAGACGGACTGCTTGGACCAAGGTTAAAATCAAAAACCCACACACAGTAGGTGGTCCCACCAAGTACTCCTGTCTACAACAATCGGCTGAATCTATCAGCATTTCCGTGCGGTTTTCCGTTCCTGAAACGCATCGAGAAATTCTGTTTTTGGAGAGCAGGACTCCGTCTAAGCAAGCGACCATTTTTGGGGGGACAAAACTGTCATAAGCACGTTTAAGACGATGGTCAGTCATAAATATGAACTTTGCGCCGTTCAAGTAACTCTGGTAACCCGACAACCTCTGTGCCGCCTAAACCAAACGCGCGCTCTTTGTCTGAAGCGCTTAACGCTTTTCTACATGTCAGCCTGCGGCTGACGTACTGAACATGGTGCTCTTCGTGGCCGTCGCCAACTTGACTTAAAATAGCACCCAGTCTTCTGTCACTGGCGTCACACTGAACTTCTTTACTGAAATAAGTGGCCTGAAGCAAAGGTTGGGACACGAGCGCTTCCTTCAGACGATTTTTCTCTTCGGTCATTTCAGTGTATGTCAGTGAGGCTCCCTTTCGTAAGGTGTCAGTCAATCAAGGGATCTACGCTCCGTCTACGCGACGTTAAGCGTAGTTCTACTCGAGCTGCACTCCTGTGAGTGCCCTTATCTCTTGGTAGCATGGGAAATCGACACCTGTGATTTCTAACTCAGTGACACCATAGCCCTTGTCTAAGGTAAGGAAAAAAAAACAGTAACCTCCGATCAACTCGTTTTAACTCAAAAGTAGCCTTTCCCTGCCTGATTTCATAAACACACACAGAAAAAAAAAGAGGAATAAAAAAAAAACGAAACACCTACTTCGAGTCGCCACGCGGGGGGGGGGGGGGGGAAAGCTGACTCCCCGCCGCCGAGTTGAAAGGATTAGTCTTTCAGACGTGCCCGCCGGGGTCGCGCTTTGACTGATTGTACTGCGGTCAACTCGTGACAAAAGGCTGCAGAAAAAAACGATCCCCGACTCTCACTGTCGTTTCCGCGCCCCCTCGAGGCTCTACGAAAACCTTGGTCGTGCCTACAATGTCGATAACCGACTCTGGCTCTGGACGACGAGCAGTGACCAGCGCGAGAAGGTACCTCTTTCTCTCGCCCCAAGCAGGAAGCTCGGCTACCCTTTCGGCATGCGCGCTTCCTAGAATGCGGTGCCAAATGTGAAGGACGATTCCTTTTCAAGTGCGCCCGCCGAACACGCCTGCATGTGTCGTCTCGGTTGTTCGACGCCTGCGTTCGCATGCGCTGAGTGCCGCGCAACCTTGCGGGTTCTGATCTCTTGGGCCGCTTTGCCTTTTTCCTAACTGGCTTTTTGTCCGGACGGCGCGGTCTAGTCTTTCTTGCAGGCCGATGCCCCTTTATGCACTTCGCGCCAGTTTTGCTTGGAAGACGCGCTCTTCCCTTTTCATTACTGCCGTCAGCCTTCGAACGAGCTGCACGCGTCGCGAGATCATCAACTGCAGCTGCAAGTTTACGAGGCGCAACGCGGGAAGGCTTCGCCTTTCCCTCCACCGCATTTCTTTTTTTCGCACCTGTCCGCGCAACCGAATTTAGGGCTTTGAATTTGATTCGTTTTTTCTTGGTTCTTGCCCTTGTTCTTTTTCTGCGCTTAGACTGTGTCGCGTGCGTCTCCTGATGACAACTAGCTATCTCTAGTTTTTCCGTCGCACCTCGGAAATTTTCATGAAATTCCAAACTGGCCTCTGTGCCTTCGTAGCAGAGTGCCAGCTCCACGCAGCTGACAGACGGACATGAAACTGCCCCTGAGATCCCCAGCTCATTCCCTCGGGAGTTGTCCTCTCCAGCTTACCTGTCGCTCTGCGCGCCATTATCTGCATTGCAGTGCTCATCTACAACTGAGCCCGCCTGGCTGTCGCTCTGCGCGCCATTGTCTACATTGCAGTGCTCGGCTACAACTGAGCCCGCCTGGCTATCGCTCTGCGCGCCATTCCCTGTACTGCAGTGCTCAGTTACAACTGAGCCCGCCTGGCTGTCGCTCTGCGCGCCATTCTCTCTACTGCAGTGCTCAGCTACAACTGAGCCCGCCTAGCTGTCGCCCTGCTCAGCTACAACTGAGTTGTCCTCCCGGGAAGTCTGGCTGTTGCCCTGCTCAGCTACAACTGAGTTGTCCTCCCTGGAAGTCCGGCTGTTGCCCTGCTCAGCTACAACTGAGTTGTCTTCTCTGGAAGGCTGGCTCTTATGGCTATCCTTTTCCTCGGCAGCCTCGCACTCTTCTTGTGCCAGTATTACCAAGGTAGCCTCTCCGGAGCCTTTGCCACTGAAGCCACTGTGACATTCCAACTCGCTCTTACCGCGGTTGTTACTCTCAAAAGGGGTTTCCGCTGTTTCTACCTCGAAACCTTTTCCGATATTAAAAACTCCCTTTTCGCGGTCCTGCCGGTTTGACGCCTGTATCGATTCTACTGAAAGTGTCGCGCTCGCAACTGTCCCGACAAAGTTGTCCGTTGCCACTCCTACCTCACTTGGAGGAGAATCCTCGCACTCGTGTAGTTTAGACGCTATCTCGGAATGCTCTCTCTTAGCATTACGTCCAACTACACTGGACACGGTCTCGGATTCTGCGGCATTCCTTGGACTACCGCACCGGTTGAACGCGTTCTCTGCCACTTCCCTCGTGGTGTCGCGATTTACCAACGCGGCTACGGTCACCGACTTTTCGGGTCTTATCTGCGGACCTATTTCATAAGCATCGCTTGCTCTTTCAGGACTTCCGGCTCTCACACTACCGCCCTTTCTTTGTATTTCGTTTTGAAGTTCTAATAACTTTAGTTTCCTTATTTCATTTTCAACCTTCCACTTTTGCCGTTGCCGTTCCCGTTCCTTCTCTATGTCGCACTCCCGATCAGCTTCCTCCTTACGTGCTTTTTGTTTCTCCCGATCGGCTTTCTCATTAGCCTCCTGGTCGGCTTTCTTTTTAGCCTCCCGGTCGGCTTTCTCTTTGCGGGCTTTTTCCCCTTGTACCAAATTCCACGTATCTACCAGCAACTGATCGTTATGCTTGACTTGTTTAAGAATGAATTCGCCCAATTCAATTTTGGTTAGTTTGCTAGGCACTTCAACCGACAGTTCCTCGCATATCAACAGCAAGTCCGACTTGTACAACCTCATTAGGTCCATGACAACGCTTTCTCCGCTTTGGCTCTGCTAACACAACAATGCCTTGAGAATAACCCCTCTCAAACGACAAAGCCCTGATTCCCAGTCAAGATTATTCTCTGAATCTTAAAGCCTGGCGAATCCCATTGCAAAAGCCAAAACGCTCACCCGTGGAGAAAGTACGATGTCGCACGGTCCATCCCAGCTGCTGCCAACCAGTGTTGGGAACGGGCCTCACAAGCCCACCTCTGGAACCAGAGTTAAAGATGGGGCTTCTATCCCACCGCTGGAACCAGAGTTGAAGACGGAGGGGTCCTGGAGATGACTAACTCGTTTAGCCTCACAGGTACCGGCTCCGAATGACGTTGACGGACTGCGCTATCGAGGAAACTGTACAAGAGGGTTTATTCTACATATTTACAGAAGAGAATGGAATCGAATGCAATGCAATCCAATGCTCCGATCACACAACAACATCCCGTTAAATACGGTTCGCGTTCCCCAGATCCCTGACTGGGGAACTTAGTTCGAATAACGTTGTCCAATCGGATGGGCCATTGATGACGCTGGCGGTACCACCCACGGCAGGGCGGTGCTGATGCCCTCTCGCTCTCTCACAGCTCGGGGGATGAGAAGGGGAAGACAGTCATCAAACACAGATGCGTCACCTTGACCATTGCCGCAAGTGTTCTGTGCGTTGCCTCCGTGGGAAAGCAGAATCCCGCAGTCTCCTCGCAGGTGGTTGAACTTTCTCGAACTCCCCCGCCGGATGGCCGAAGCACGAGACCCATTCGACACAGCGTCTTTCAATTAGCAGCCTCGTTCAGCGTGACCCTGCGTAGCATCATCCAGTCCGGTGACCCGAAGGTCGACTCGGCCAACGTATACCGGTGCTTCTGCCGTGCTGCTGCTGTCGCAAGCTCCTCGCCGCAGCTTTGCCTAACGACGACACTCGTCTGACAGTAATTTCTCCCAGGCCGGTGGGAGACAGCCTCCTTCGATCGGTTCGGAGGTTCGGTGATTTGGAGTGCAACAGCCCCGGCCGTCGTCGTCTATGCTTCTGCCGCCGGCGCCAGGCCTCGTCATATCCCTTGCTTTGCGATGAGTCACACCCGGCTCCTAGGACCACGTTGTCCACTCTTAACACCGTGTAATGAAATGTTAAGACGAAATGCACATGTCGGGCCTTTCCTGTAGTGTACCACATGTAGGGAGGAATTGTCTTATTGTCAGTTTTTGGTCTGACAGTTTACAGTACACAATTTAATGTGTAAAATGCTTTGTCCTGCCTATGTGCTATATACACCTTGTGGTGTAGCCTTTCAATGGCAGCCAGTGTATGCTTAATAACTGCAGCTTTTTAAAACTTTTGCGATGTAAAAGTGCTAACAGTGTGATTGTAAATGCTCATGATTAGCTCCTGTGAGCTGCCCAAGTGTGCTCATTCTTTCAGCCTTCCAACGGCTTCAGCTCAGAGCTAAGACTGCAGCAATGCTGTTTTCAATCGACTGCATTCGTTTTATCTTAATTGCAAAGCAGTTCTTCGACTACTTTGCTTGCTGGTGCATTCCTAAGTGACATCATGTGAGGTGCAACATGTGGCTTCCTTTTCTTCATGTCTGTGGGTTATATCTGCTTCAGTCAGGACACCTTATCGTCAGACACCTTAACCGAGACGAGATCTACTCTTTTTTTACGGAATATAGTTCTGCCTCCTTTACAAAAGACAAGGTGTATTATTTCTTTTTCAGTGTTTCTTTTTGATGTACTAAACACTGGAAAAGCTTATTGTAAGTGTACTGTGCCCAGCTCCCATTCCGGGCAGTCTTGGAATTCATGTCAGCCAAGTATTCTGTACGGAACTGAACCAATACCGAAATTGATGTTACAATCTTTAAAATTCTTCCACCAGTGCAAGCTAATGACAGAAAAAGTTGGTTTCACTGCATTTGTCTGGCACTTGGGTGGAATAACGCAAACACATCAAGAAGCTGCTTTTTTAGTGCCTGCGGGTATTGCAGCAAGTCTGCCAGGATTTGTCTTAGCTTGAATGCATAGAGACATTTGTAGTATGAGTGGCCCTCACACTCAGGTTACCTGTGGGCAGAAGCAGGTACCACCTAGAGACAAAGGTATTGAACCTTGTGCGTCAAATATAACTGCCAAACCTTGCTGGGTCCTCATACTCGACTGCTGAGCCCTTCTGCTCACTGGTGTGTACAACATACAACAGCAGACCACTTCTGTGATGTGAGGCAGAGGTGAAGCGGGCAGAAGTGAGTTGCAAGAAGCCCAACAGATCAGTCCTATTACTGCAGCTCGTAAGAATGCTGAAGAAGTAGTCTGGTGAATACAGGAATAATGCTGTTGAAGGTGTATTTTAGGCTCATTTGACCTGTTTCCGTCTGCACTGAAGGGTGGCACCATGCATGTGCTTGCATTTCTTGCTT
Source organism: Amblyomma mixtum (assembly GCF_055824585.1). Lineage (NCBI taxonomy): Eukaryota > Metazoa > Arthropoda > Arachnida > Ixodida > Ixodidae > Amblyomma > Amblyomma mixtum. The sequence continues at coordinate 6,729,748 of NC_143017.1, forward strand.
ATACCCTTCAACAACATAGACTGTGCTTGTTTATTCACTCAGTGACATTATTTGGGCTGCAGTGTGCATTTAATATAGGTTCAGTGTTTTCGATTCATCCTTCTCACTAGTCTTTCTGTACTTGCAGGTACCTGGCACATGGTTCCACGATGAGGATTATAGCAAAGTCTTATAGGATCCCCGATAGCATGGCTGGTCGTATAGTGAGGCAAACCTGCCTTGCCTTGCGTCAAGTTCTCGAGCCCTTGTACCTTCCACACCCAACAGCTGCCGACTGGAGACGTATAGCTGCCGAGTTTGAAAGCCTGTGGAACTTCCCAAACTGTATTGGAGCAATTGATGGCAAACACATTGATATAGAGGCTCCTGCTAACTCTGGAAGTCTGTTCCATAACTACAAGGGCACCTTTAGCATAGTCTTACTTGCTGTGTGTGATGCCAAATATCGGTTCACTTTAGTAGATATTGGAGAGTGTGGTTCCCGTGGGGACACTGGCTTATTCAATGACTCTGACTTCGGGAAGAAGTAAAAAGCAGGCCGCCTGTCCATACCAGAGCCATGACTGCTCCCAGGCACTTCTATAACACTTCCCTATGTCATGGTCGGAGATGAGGCTTTCCCACTCTCTGAAAATCTCATGAGGCCTTTCCCAGGAGCAAACCTAAATTCAGAAAGAAGGATATTTAACTACAGGCTTTGTCGAGCTAGGCGAATTGTAGAGAACGCATTTGGTATTTTAACTGGAGGATCCTTCGTCAAGACATCAGGGCATCTACAATATCATTGGATGCTATAGTGTATGCCGTTGTAGTTTTGCACAACTAACTGAGGACACTGGACGACGAAGAGGACACCATATTTCAGTACTGCTCTCCAGCTGATGTTGAGAGGGTGGCGGAGGATGGGCAAGTAATTGATGGCCAGTGGAGAGCTGATGCAAACACAGGTCCCTCCTTTTCAGATCTCCGGCAGTGCAGCAGCAACAACTACACAGTTCGGGCAAAAGCAGTGCGAGAACAGTTCATGCGGTACATTCTCAGTGGTCATGGGCGTGTACCATGGCAGGACAAAGTACTCGAATCTGGCTTTCTACGTCCTAAGTAGAAAGCTACATTTGCCTGGAACATGAACTCTGTGTCGCCTTTGCCATGTTCCGGCTCGCGGCTGGTTCAACGGACCCTTTCAAAGGCGTTCGGATGGTCCAGGTTCAAACAGTTCGGCCACATTCAGTGCCCTGGCCTGGCTGCACAGCTCGCACTGCATTGTAAATAACCATCTGCATTTGTTCTGTGCGCTGCATTTAGGAATTCAAGCAACGTCTGGCTTGCAGTGGCAGCACAGCGCTAGGACGCTACATGTGTTGCGCACTTGTAGGCTGGGTTCCCATTTCTTGAATCCTTAACGGTGTTGTCGTTCTGCTGCCGCTACCAGTTCTCGGCCTGAGCCTGGTTCAACGGGCCCTTTCAGAGGTCCTCGATGGCCCAGGTTCAGACCGTTCGACCACATTCAGTGCCCTGGCCTGGCTGCAGAGCTCGCACTGCATTGTAAATAACCATCTGCATCTGTTCTGTGCGCTGCATTTAGGAATGCAAGCAACGTCTGGCTTGCAGTGGCAGCACAGCGCTAGGACGCTACATGTGTTGCGCACTTGTAGGCTGGGTTCCCATTTCTTGAATCCTTAACGGTGTTGTCGTTCTGCTGCCGCTACCAGTTCTCGGCCTGAGCCTGGTTCAACGGGCCCTTTCACAGGTCCTCGATGGCCCAGGTTCAGGCCATTCGACCACATTCAGTGCCCTGGCCTGGCTGCAGAGCTCGCACTGCATTGTAAATAACCATCTGCATCTGTTCTGTGCGCTGCATTTAGGAATTCAAGCAATGTCTGGCTTGCAGTGGCAGCACAGCGCTAGGACGCTACATGTGTTGCGCACTTGTAGGCTGGGTTCCCATTTCTTGAATCCTAAACGGTGTTGTCGTTCTGCTGCCGCTACCAGTTCTCGGCCTGAGCCTGGTTCAACGGGCCCTTTCAGAGGTCCTCGGATGGCCCAGGTTCAGACCATTCGGCCACATTCAGTGCCCTGGCCTGGCTGCACAGCTCGCATCTCATGTACATGTCATTCTGTTGTGTGAACGTTGCCTGTAGGTTTTCATCTTTTACGTGTGCCATGCCTGATGACGTTCCATTTTTTTCGTTCCTTTGTCTCTTTGTGCCTGTGCCTGTCTGTCTGTGGCTTTGTTTCTTTTCAGGCTTGTGGCAAAGGTTGCTGTGAAGCTGTATGGAGGTGTTGCAGCCCACAGTGCGGTCATGTGCATATCCTTTTCCGTGATTGTTGAATGTGTATGTGCCACTCCATGTGTTCTCTGGACTGTGTCGAGTATCACCTTTGCCAGCACCATTGTTTATGTGCCCTAATTATGTGTTTGTGTGCTTCACGTTTCCACCTTCCTATCCTTTCAACGGCTGGGGAACCAGACCATGCAGTGGCACTCTCGGCAGAACCTGCCTGCTAGAGAGCGCGGTCCCCAGGTGGCGGATAGGGGGCCTGCTGTAGTGCAGTGCAGTGATAAGCACTGTCTACAGTAGTGGTGCTTGCACCTCACGGACCATCAGGCAGATGCAGTTTCGCTGAGGAGCACCGCGGGCAACCGTCTTGTGGATTCCTTTCTTCTTACAAACTGAATAAACATGCAGTTTGAAACAACTATTGCTCATGTTGCAGATTGTTCATTCCTTACGCATGCAACCTCATGCCGTGGTGCGCTTTACTGACATCCATGTAGTGTCATATGTCCATATAAGCTCTGGAACACTTTGCATAGCAAAGGTTACTTATAATGGATATACAGGACAAACCAATTCAAGAGAACCTCACCAATGCAGGGCAACAAGCTGAGCACTCCTGTGAGTGTATACTTAACAGAACATGTGTTCCAAGGTGCTGTGTTGTGGACTGGGCATTTTTGGCTTGAGCATCACATTAACCTTTCAGTAACTTTGTTCTGACAGAACTGCTCGAGGCGATACTTGACAGTTGCATTCTAGGTGTACATAAAAGCATTGCAGTGACTTTGCACCATGCACATTTTCAAATGATTCCATGCTGCATGTGCTGCTGAACAGTAACATTACTTTGCTTTAGTTGCAGCACATTTCCAGCAATGCTGATTACGTTAAGTTATTTGAGTACAAAGGGATTTGACACTATATAGCATGAAGCTTCGTAGGCTGTTAATTTGTGCAACTGTAGGATCATGCCCTCCAAGCTGGGTGCTTTTGAAACCTACACTACACCCCTTCCCCATTTGTTGACAGTGCATCTTACAATAACGGAAAGTTGGGCTGGTTGGATTGAACTATACACCATAGTGCTAAACAACTAAGACAATAGAGAAGAGGCTTCTCTGGTGTTTGCGTTGTTTAGTGCTATGATGTATAGTTTACAGTGGATATTGAAAACAAATTGGCTTCGGTCTTAGTTGTCTCCACGCATGTATGAGGGTCACACTGATCAAATGAATGTTAACACAGTGGAAAGAAGAGGCGCATACAATATAAGTAGTGTAGGGGTGCGCTTATTAGGCGTCCTCAAGAGACCGAACCGCCGTGCAGGATCTGGCAGCGTAGACGGGCGTAGCCAGCACCAAGAGAGCGGGGCAACTTCGTCGTCGTCAAGCGCAGCGTAGTGTCGGCGCATAACTTCGTCGTCGTCAGGCGCAGCGCAGTGTCGGCGCATGGCGGTAGCGGAACCTATCACAGTTGGCACACTACAGTTTCCCCCGGGTGAAAAGGAGCCATCCTGGCGTCCTAAGGGGAAGGAAGAACAGTGGGGTCGTAGTACGGCTTCAGTCGGTCGACGTGGACGGTTTCGCGGCCACGGCGACGCAAGTCCGCAGCGGGTGCAACAGGCTCAACAATATAACTGACCGGAGATGTTTGCTTGAGAACCCGGTAGGGACCATGATACCGATGCAGCAGTTTCCGCGAAAGGCCGGGAGTTGTGGGAGGCACCCAGAGCCACACAAGGGAGTCGGCAGGGTAGGAGGTAGAGGCCGCGGAAGTGTCGCGGTCATGTTTTTGCTGCCACTGGGTCTGCGTGGTAAACGAGCGAGCAAGCTGGCGGCATTCTTCGGCGTACCTGGCAGCGTCGGACAGTGGCGTGGACTCGGAAATGTCGGGTCGGTAGCGAAGAAGAGTATCCATCGTGCAGAGGGGCTCGCGGCCGTACAGAAGAAAGAAGGGAGAGAATCCAGTGGTGGTTCGTGTCGCAGTGTTATATGCGTAGGTGACGAAGGGAAGAACTTGGTCCCAGTTGGAGTGGTTGGCGTCGACGTACATGGACAGCATGTCACTGAGGGTTCGGTTGAAACGCTCGGTCAGGCCCCCGTTCTGAGGGTCTGAGGGTGGTAAGACGAAGCGGTTCGATGGATAATGCGGCATTCCTTGAGGAGGGCCTCAAGAGCGTCAGACAGGAATACGCGTCCACGGTCGCTGAGCAGTTCTTGAGGAGCACCATGGCGAAGAATCAGGTTCTTTAGAAGAAAGGAAGCCACGTCGCGGGCGGAAGCCGATGGTAATGGAGACGTTTCAGCACAACGTGTGAGATGATCCACGGCCACGATAATCCAGCGGTGACCAGCGGGAGTGGGAGGGAGGGGGCCGTAGAGGTCTATGCAAACGCGGTCAAACGGTCGGGCAGGGCAGGGTAACGGGCTGCAGTGGAGCAGGCGAGGTGTGAGGCGGACATTTACGCCGTTGACAAGATGGGCAAGATCGCACAAAGTGGCGAACAAAGCGGTACGTGCCACGCCAGTAGAACGGAACGCAGACGCGTACAGGTTTTCAACACGCCGCCGTGGGCACACTGGGGGTCCGCATGGAAAGCGGCGCAAATGTCGGTGCGTAGATGGCGGGGGATCACTAGGAGCCATTTGCGTCCGTCGAACAGGTAATTGCGACGATAGAGGAGACCGTCCCGAATAGAAAAGTGACGGGCTTGACGTAAGAGGGAACGGGACGAATTATCAGTCGTAGGACTCGAAAGGAAGTTAATAAGAGTGGCGATCCAAGGGTCTTTCCGCTGCTCGGTAGACATGTCGGCAAGTGAGGACAAGTCGTAAGCAGACACAGGAGCAGGCGATGAAGCACTAGGTAGCGGCGAGCGGGAAAGAGCGTCCGCGTCATTATGCTTGAGGCCAGAGCGGTAAATGACATGAATGTCATACTCCTGCAATCGCAGAGCCCAGCGAGCTAGGCGTCCTGACGGGTCTTTTATAGAGGCCAGCCAGCACAGGGCATGGTGGTCGGTTACTATACAGAACGGGCGACCGTAGACATAGGGACGAAATTTTCCAATGGCCCAAATGATGGCCAAACATTCTCGTTCGGTAACAGAATAGTTGGCCTCCGCTTTGCTCAAGGTCCGACTGGCGTAGGCGACCACATATTCACGGAAGCCAGGTTTGCGTTGAGTGAGAACAGCACCCAGTCCAATACCGCTGGCGTCAGTGTGGATCTCAGTAGGCGCAGTCGGGTCAAAGTGGCGCAGGATGGGAGGCGAAACCAAAAGGCGGCGCAAGGTGTCGAAGGCGTCATCGCAAGCAGGCGTCCAAACGGAGAGATTGGAGCTGCCGGCGAGTAGCTGGGTCAGAGGAGCGATGATCGTGACGAAATTCAAGATGAAGCGACGGAAGTAAGAGCAAAGGCCAACGAAGCTACGGAGCTGCTTCAGTGAGGTGGGCTTCGGAAATTCGGCAACTGCACGAAGTTTGGCGGGGTCCGGAAGAATGCCGTCTTTAGAGACTACATGTCCTAAAATGGTGAGTTGTCGGGCAGCAAAGCGGCACTTTTTCAGATTCATCTGGAGCCCAGCGTCAGTAAGACAAGTCAGAACGCGCTCGAGGCGGATGAGATGAGAAGAAAAGTCCGCAGAAAAGACGACGATGTCATCGAGATAGCAAAGACAACTCTCCCACTTGAGTCCACTAAGGATAGTGTCCATCAGGCGTTCGAAATCTGCCGGGGCGTTGCAAAGGTCAAACGGCATGACGCTGAACTCATATAAGCCGACAGGTGTTATGAAGGCAGTTTTTGAGCGATCAGCGTCAGCCATGGGCACCTGCCAGTAGCCTGACCTCAAATCCAGCGAGGAGAAATACTCAGCTCCCTGCAAGCAGTTCAGGGCGTCATCGATTCGTGGCAGGGGATAGACGTCCTTGCGTGTGATGTTGTTCAGCCGGCGGTAATCAACACAGAACCTGATGGAACCATCTTTATTTTTTACCAACACAACAGGAGACGCCCAGGGACTGTGGGAGGGCTGTATCACACCCCGACGGAGCATGTCGTCCACGTGATCAGAAATGACGCGGCGCTCAGAAGCCGAGACACGATAGGGGCGCTGGCGAAGAGGGGCGTGTGTACCGGTGTCGATGGTGTGCGCAACGACAGACGTACGGCCCAAGGCAGTCTGAGGAAGATCGAAAGAAGAACTGAAGCGCTGGAGGAGGGCGACGAGTTGATCACGTAGCGCGGGTGGAAGGTCGGCGTCAATGGCACGGTGGAAAACGTCGGAGGGCGGTGGATCATTCTTAACATCACAAGAGCTGAGCACATCGACATCGAAGGAAGCGGTGGTATCAAGAATAGGGTAGGGAAGGCAGGAATCAAGTTCTTCAATACGCCCGAGGCATTCACCTCGGAGCACTGCTGACAAACACGAAGATGGGTTCGAGACGTAAATTGCACTTTGTCCATGGTCGATCGTCAGAATAGCAAATGGAAGCAGGAGGCGGGGATGGCGGGAAGCGGTTTCGAAAGGCGTGAAGAAAACAGTTGAATGAGGGACGCCGACACAGGAGAGCGGCACGAGGGCAGCAGAAAACGGAGGAATGTCGGTATCAGTCGCGACCACAAGTTTGGCTGACTGCGTAGGTACGTCGCAAAAGGGAGCGTCACACAGCGGAGAAAAGGCGATTTCAGCTCGAGCGCAGTCAATAACGGCACGACACTACAGTAGTTTTAAATTTGAGAGCAGCGTTAGCGTATGTCGACTGAAAGAGGTGGCTTGAGCACTGTAGTGAGCCTTGGGCCTTCCGTCCCATCACGTTGACATTGTGCAGACCGGTTCTGTAGCAACTGGGAATGAGTCGGTTGGTTCTCATCCCCCTGTGCACCTCTTTGAGGTACGATTTGAACATGGTGTATGCATGCACATGGTGCTTCCCTGCCCATTTGGTGCAATTATTTTTGTATAAACGGAGTAAATGCTCATTAGCATCAATACAAGTCGGGGCATATTTGCCTGAAAGAAAAGGCTACACAGCGGTAGAGCTTTTGTTTGTAGCATTAAGGCTGCACTTGAGTGGATGATTATGAGAAATTCATCTGTTATTACAAATCTACCCCACCGTGGGGGGATTCCCCTGAAACACTGCACGAATAATGGTTAGAATCATAATATTTCAAGCTGTTGACAATTGTACATAGGCTCATGTTGTCTTCTGGTTAGCATTATTACTGACTTCCTGAATGTGAAGACTTTAATCTAGGCATGCCTACAGTTTTCAGCACATGCCTGCGTACGCTGCTTTATTTCAGCATCTACATAGTGGTCTTGTCGGAACAGAGTTACAATTTGAGTGAGGAGGGGAGAAAAATAGCGAGAGCCCGCATGAGAAGTGCGCTCAGCTCCTGTACAGATGGCAAATGACAGAGGATGAGAAACGCTTATACAAATGCAGTGAGTCAATTATTTATTGTAACATAACATATAAAAAAATCACCTATACTGTGCTCAGTCGAGCAAAATATGTGGAAGTAAATGTAATGAAACGATATGCAGGTAAGCATCAAGGAGCAATAAAAAACAGGAAAATGCACTACAGGGCAGCACAGTATATATTAACAATAACTGAAATGAACAATAGCACTTTGGAGAGATGACATACTGATATCAGGAAAGCTCTCCTTATGTGGAGTAAAACTATTCAGGAAAATCTGTGACTGGACTCCCAACCTTTTCATGGCCGTGGTTACTTGTTGTCATGGGTGAAATTCAGTGTGGTTTGTAGCGGGGCAGATATAGGGCCACTGAGTTTGATGCCAGTGATGAAATTGCATGTGCGGAAAATGTTGTCATCTTTGACCGCCGCCATTCATGGAGGCTACTCCTGCTAGCGAGGTTTCTCTCTGCACGGGATCCCCTCGAACAGCGAGAACAGCGGTAGAATCTGACATATTTCGGTGGGTTGCTTTTGTCCCGTTCGAGTGAGTCTTGCTGCTGGCGAGTCTGACAGTGCACTTACAGCCACATAACCGTGGCTGCGAACCATAAACTCTATCTCTGCGAACATAATCCCAGCAAACAAAAATATTTGTTGTAGGAATAGATACGCATACTTAACATGAAACAAAAAGAGACAACCCGCAACAAACACCTCACTGATACTGCCAACTGTCCAAAGCGATATCACTAACAGTGTATGCTGAACTGTCCTACACAAGAGGTGACGTAGAGCGGATGCCTCTGTGTGCTCTTAGATAAAGATGTGTGTATTATGCATGCATGAAAAAATCAGCACATTTTAGCATGTTACCATCAGATATGAATGCATCTATACATGAGGAAATTACAATGTTCCCAACCTTTACTAATATGGAAGATCAGTGTTAACTGCAGGTGTTTACAATATCACAGAAAAATGAAGACGCAATAATACTGATTTCCTTTCTGATTTTTTTTCGTCATGTTTTTCACACCATTACGAAAATCGAAATAGAAATACCACTCAATGGCTTCAAAGCGGATATGGTGCGCATCACTGTACTAAAGTGCACGCTTTTGTTCTGCAGTGACAATGGGCAGGCCGCTTCCTTTTACCAGTGCTTCCTGAGGTGACATTGCAGTGAATATTGTGCAAACCAGTATACAGCATAGTAAACAAGTGTGGAAAGTTCTGTTGAGAGCCAATCAATGTTAACATGCCCAGAAACAAGGTGGCGTATTGTGCGTACGACCACAAAGCATTCTTAACTGTCCCATGAATTTAAAACAAAGTGGTTGCTCCGTATTTCAGAAAAGTATACATGTGCCATCCTCATTAATCCATACATAATTAGATAAGGGAGTAAGTACACTGGCCTAGAGGTTAAGGAAATGCAAGAACCGATTTGGAAAGTTTACAAAGCAAATATTGGCGGAGACTAGGATAGAATGCTTTGTATAGTCAAGGGAACGGGAACTGCTTCATATTTTGCAGTTACCTCAAACAAACACAAGCATATCAAGCAGAATGCGAAAAAGTTAATTTTCAGAAATAAGAGCTATGATGTCTCAGGACAGAATGAATTGAAAAATAAGCCATTGAAGTATGTGTGGGCCATAGATGCTTAAGTTCTCCAGTAAAGCTCTACAGCAATCTTGAAGGTACGTCCTTTCTGATCAGTAAAAAATAATATGAGAAATTTTAAGGGCGACTCTGATTCCCAAAGCAGCAAGCAAAAGAGAGAATCTGTATTTGTTAATAGATATCCGCACCACTTGTTATATATAGAATAATGTCGTACTAGTTACTAACTACCAATTTCTTAGCAAAATATCCTTATTCCACTGCCAGTCTGGGTTGCAAGGAAATGAATTAACTGAGCCATCAGTAGTCATAAGGAAGTTGGAAAAAAACCAAGTTGAAGTCAGGCCGAAGGATGACGAAGAAAAACAGAAAGGCAGTGATGACTTTTGTCTTTTATTGCTATCTCTTTGCTGCAGTCTGATGATGAGAGCTTTTAAGCTGAACCAATTGCCCAGTTAATACTATCCTTAGTACATGTGACTATATACAAGTTACATGCATAAGCATACACATGTAGAATTCTCACTGAGCCACATCATGAAGTCAGTGTGTTGCTCTGCTGAGCAGAACAGACAAGCACAAAGAGAAGCCTGGTCAACAACAGGTGGGTGCACTAATGCATGTTTAGCTTTCCAGTCGGCGAATGTAGGTAGCTAGAGCTAGCTTGTGCAAAGTTAGCCCAACTGCTACTATTGTGTAAATTTGCCCCGATATAGTTTGAAATAAATTATGAACTAAGTTCTCAATGAACACATTATGCATAAGAGAGCATTGTACTGGTTTGCCGAGGTGACCGAGTGACTGAGCACTATATCAGATCTATTTGTTTTCATATTTATCACACTTCAGTGGTCCTAAATGACGTTACTTGAGTAGCGACCTTTAAAATGGTGTGCCAGGTAGGAGCTCAGTGAGTTCGTAATTTATAGCATGATTTCTGTAGTAACCACTTCGAAGGACAGTAAGATACACAGCCTTGTGGGATGCAAGACCGTTACAGCCCTCTGTGGCACGAACAAAAACGAATCTTGAAATTCAGCGGCATATGAAATTCAGCGGCCTTATAAGTTGGCAAAATGTAATGCTGACAATAAAAAACAATATTACTGCATTCTTAGTAACATTAGCAAACAGAACAATCCAGGGCATGCTAATTGTTGTTTTGAACAACTGAAATGCTGGTATTGATTGCAGTATGGCGCACCCCATATGGCTGTCAGTGAAGGCATATGACAAAACACTGAAGGGACGGTAATAATTCAAGTAATGAAAAGCTGAGGCCCAAAGGAGTGCCTTGGCGGACGTCCGAGATTGCAGGGAAAGGCAAGATACATAAGAATTGGCAAGGGAAATCTGCCGAAGGCTGGCTGTTTAAGCTTGGATCCAGTTTAGAGCTATTGGATGCAAGTTAAAGCACGAGAAAACCAGCCTCACATAAATAGGGGAATCGCATGCTTTTTCAAAGCAAAGAACAAAAGCATCATAGGGGGATGTTGCAGTCAAGGTGCATGTCGTGAAGAACAAGAAAAAGTTGGCTATTGCAGAAACGTCTTCTAAAAGCTTGCCGATTTGAATCAAACAACTTAATGGGCCAAAACATTCTAGCAGGGTCGAGAGTATGAAATGTGTTTGGCGATTTGCAGCACATGCCAATAACACAAATAGGGCCATAGGTGCTGGGTGATGAAGGATTAAAAACAGAGGGGCCAGGCTATAATAAGGCAGGAAGCTATCTGTACAGCATGCACTAGATATGCCTATACAACCTACTTCCTCTCCCGTTGTTGCTTTCTGTAAATTTCACAGACCTTCATCATAGTGTACTGTGGGGTGCACCGGTGGCAAGTTGGCATGTCGAAACTGTGCTAAGGGACGACAACAGAGCAAGAATTGCTACCCTGTGCAGTGATGTTGTTACCATCGTCTTTGTTCCTAGCGTAGCTTTACCAGCTCCACAGGGCTTATTTTGCAGTCTGCAAGTAGTCATGCCTGTAGCAAGCAGTCACAGGCAAATGAAGGTGGTAGCAGACAGACATATGCAAGTGCATCGACGAGATCTTCTCAAAGCTTCGAGAATGGCTTGTTAAACAAAGTGCTGCCGCTGACCCAGGAAGCGCCGCTGAACAACTGCTTAACACCAATAAGGCCGATTTTGCGAGCAGCTCTGCAGCAATAGCATTGCGAACACATCCAGTTTCGTACCACTGATCCCCGGATCGAAAACGACCATGAGCAAAATCAACAACAAACACTGTCATTGCCTATGAGGTGCTTCAAGACCACTGTATTTTTCTGATTGCAGTGGAAACCAACATCCCACTAAACTGAATACTGCCAAGCATTTGTCGCTACTGACTTAACACTGCTAAGCAAAAAGAGAAAAAAAGCAATGGCAAAGGTTTTCTCAATATTTTTTTCTTCTTTTTCATCAAGACTCGTTATGCTCAACTTGCTCTGTGGTCAGTTTTGATTGCATAAGCTGCTGCCACATTTTTTTTTCTGCACTACATCAATTGAAATGCTCATGAAAAACAGACTTATGAGTTGGCACATATTACAGATTTGTACACTGCCAATCAGTCGTGATTCAAAAGCGGCAATAATCCTTGTTTGTAATCGCGTAATACCATGGTGTTACAACCTAAACCGAAATGGCTAGCGGAAGTGTTCAGTCACCCATTCATCACGCCGATATGTTTATTGCAGGCAAATGTGCGCACAGCCGGCAAGAAATAAAAAGAAATGACGCTCCCGAAGATACATTTGCACTGCACCGATGTTTTCACACAGGTTACACAGTTTCTCCGGCGAGTCGTAAACCGAGCACCCATCATCACAAAACGTACTGAATGGAGCACCAAAGCGCAGAAGGATGGCGACATCGCTGTTGTCGCCGCAAAACAGTCCTACAGCCGTGCAGCCAAGCTCGCGTCGCGTCACGTCGCACACACGGCAATTCTCAAGCACAGTGCCAACACGAATCGCGAACAAAATGGTAACGAATGCGTAGCCAGCAACAACGTCATGTGCACGCTTCGGTCGCGATCACTGCAACCATCGCAACGAATGCGACTAGCTGCACAACGCCACGTTCATTTCAGCATTCGGAAAGCACGGCATGCGTAGTGAGCTCTCCAAGGCGCACATTTCACTGCCTTGACGTAAAAGCACTTGCTTCGATCGCAATCACTTTCACTACGCGGACACTAGTCACTGTGCTACGCAGCTCATGCACGCAAAGAAGTTCACCGTGAGCAGCTGTTGCACGCCGCTGTGCGTGATGATCCTCGCAGGAATTAGGAACGCTTGCAGCAACCACAAATAGCTCCATATAAACACTTCGTGACACCGCCAACGCGTAGGTCTTGCGTCGGTTTGAAGAGGCGCTCTGTCAACAACATCAGCGTCGATTTCAACTCGGGAAACTGTCGCTGGTCGCCGCTGCTGCACGCGGAGAAGTTCGCAGTCGCTCTGAACACTCGTAATATCAACATGTGGCCAATATAGTATGCCTCGCGGCATAGGTGCCACCACTACAGCCACGACCTATGCCTCGCTCTCCAGTTCAGTCGACGGACGGCCATCTTGCCCGGCAGGAGCGGATGCCTACGTCACGTAAAAAGCAGCCAATCGCTGCAATTCGGTCGCCGGGCGGTTCGCTCGTCCGCCCCAAAGTTGAAGTTCACCAACTTTCCTTTCGCCTGCCGAACGGGGCGAATGCCTATTGTCTGGTCCACGGTGTAAGAGTAGGTTAGGTGAGAGAACGCCCGCGCCCAGCGCCCTGTCGTAACATTCTACTTTTGAAGGCAGCCGACAGATGGCGCGGCCAACTTTTCCCCGCTCCGCGAGCGGCCGGGCCACATCGGCGCGAGCGCTATACGTTGCTTTGGGCCTGTATTTTCTTGAACTGCGTGGTTAACTGGCCTTAAGATTTCCTCTTCTGGTATTTTACTTTGGGGATATAAGTTATCCTTTATTTACACAAAAACATTTCGGCTCTTTTAAACAAAGCGTCGAAATCAGTATAAGCAGCCGCTTAGGAGGGCCTAGGCGACGTGGCGTTGGTGGCATGCATGTGCGTTTAATAAAACACTGCCTTTTATTTCGCACTGCAGGCTTCTTACTAACTCTACCAGTTATTAGATATTGCCAAATATTACCCTGTGCAAGGAAAGGACCCATACCAATGCCGAAAATATACACGGGCGCACCGCCTCGGATGTTAGCGCGATATTACGATAAAATGAATTATATCAATACTCGCCCGCAAAGATCATGAAGACGCTTCACTGCACAAAAGTCAAAGCTCTTAAAAATTTATTGAACAATTTTGACAAAAGCACAAGTACGGAAACAACAGGTTAACGTGATAGAATAAAGTGAGGAAAATATGCACTGCAAAGTAAATTTCAGCTCTCATGCAGTCGCTTCGACCCATGGGCTCACACAACTTTTGACAACTTTCGCAAGTCCTGGCTCTTTTTGTCTTTCTGACTTTTCAACTGCCTGCAATATTGGCGCATACGCAAGCACACGTAGTAGTGCATCAGTTTCGCAAGCATGTCTTCTTTGTGAAGACTGCATGGAAATGTAAACTGGAACTTTTCCAGAACAGCATCAATTGTCCTATCGAACGCATGCCTGTCACTTGCATATTTTTGAAACTTCTCCTCGCAGTATTTGAAAAGATCAAAAAGATGCATATTCGGGTGCGTCAGCCTGCCTCTCGTTTTTAAATTCACCAGGTCGGCTTCAGGCACATTTGCGATCCCTTTTGTTCCCTCAAGCGCCTCCTTGCAAATCGTATAGGAGGCCTCATTTGCGAGTTTTCTTGAGACAAAGCCAGTGACGTAGTATACAATGCAGTCTACAACGTCTGCGTCGCAGTCATTTAGCTCAAATATGTCATCACATTCCCAGCTGCCTTCTTCGATCAGCCCATCAAGCTTCTGCTTCAATTCTTGCAGTTTATTTGGGCGCTGCATATCTGAACTCTGATATATCTCCCTTAAATCAGCCAGAGTAACAACGGCAGCCTGACTGGTATCAGGCGCTGCACAGTTTCCAAACTACGGAGGTTTTAACAAAGAATACATGCTTAGCATGCGATATAACTGCAAGAATGTGGGAAAAGTCGGATGTTCATTTTGACCTCCCGCCTGTCTGATAATTCCGAAAAAGCATTCCAAGGGGTCCTGGTTCATTTTGGCCGACAACACGTACTTGAAACCGCAGTCTTTCAGAAGGTAGGTAGAAAGTTGTTGGACAGATTTCAGAGTAACGCGCAAACCTTCGGCTGTCGACTGGGTCAAAAAGAGGTCTTTTGGAATGTCTCCATTTACAACCTGTTGTTCCCATGAGTCGAGCCATTCAGATGCAGTTTGGAGACTAGTGAAATCTCTGCTTCCTAGTCTAATGCCCTCGGCAGGGTACCGGCGGTTCAGAGCATCGAACAGGTCGTTCAAAAAAAGTGTAAATTTAGCTGTCGGTTCAGCATCAGCCAACCTTGGCGCACCTCTGCGTGCATAAAACATTATTCCTTTGGCAACAGAATTGCTGAAAAGCTGTGTCGCCAGCTTCACCCTCATCTTGAGCATGTTCGATGGATTTACATGATTGTAAGTAAGCTTGGGGCAGACTCGAAGCGCACCAGTGTTCTTGCTGTCGGCAACAAAGACAGCGTCGTAGCACGACCATCTAATAAAGTGGCCATCTTTTTTTAGAACTTTCTTGTCGTGCAGACGGTTCCTAATGCAATTAAAGAGATGGGGTGCATCGGAAAAAACGTATACCTTTCTTGAAGTGTCCGTTGGGTGCTCAAAGGAGTTAACCACTTCTCCCAATATTCCACTGATCCCGAGCTGTTTCCACACCGCGCGGTTCGTGGAAGCACCGTCGCTCACAACTCCGTCGACAAACAAGCCGGCGTTCTCTAGATGTACAATACACTGAATCAAGAGCTGAGCAAGAAGCGTTCCCTTTGTTGACCCTTTGGATGCAAACACAGCCACCGGCTGTAAATAATTTTCTCCGAAAGGAGAAAAAGCAAAAACGAGACCAAGATCCGCCAGCTCACTGCTTTGATTTTCTCTTCCCCCATGATCGACGAGACCAGCGTATGTCATCGTTTTTGAGTTTACAGCCAACTCTTTCCTGACTTGAATTTCGTCCATTATCAATATCCCTCGGCGATGAAAAGGAGTTTTCTTGGACACCTTCAGCTTCAAGGCTTGGAAGAAGTTTTCGTCGAAACCACAATTCAAGCCCACCATGCTTATGTACTTCCTTACAGTACTAACGCATGGCAAAGGCAAAATGTCGTTGCTCCTCAAAAAAGAGTACGTAGCAGGGCTGCGTATGTGTAGAAGGAGACACAAGAGAATCCAATCATCTGTGTATCGCCGGTTTCTTTTTGTCGTGCTCTTGGCAGCTGAAATACATTCCTCTAACAAAAGCAGCTGCGCTGGCGGCATATCCAGTGCCTGGAGTTGACCTCTTCCTCCTGCAATTTTGTTAGCTCTTTCCGGGCGTCCTGTACCTGCTTGATCAAACGTTTGTTGCGTTTGATAAGCCGCGCTCGTGACTGCTGGAGCAGTGACTTTCCCCGGCGCAAAGCATTGAACTTTTCTTGCTGGGAAGGCTGCACGGAAAGCCTGATGCGTTTCCATGGTCGCTCCTCTTTCGCTCTCGAAGCTTGCCGGTCAGCGTGCAACCTCAAGGTGTCGGCGAGACCACTGAAGTGATGACATATGGCTCCTCGAGGTAATAGTAGTAGGCACTTGTTGTGCCTCCAGCTTTGCAGGGAGTCTACCGAAGCACACTCCGGATGCACACTCGGGAAGTCCTTCAAGCTCGGCCCTCCCCGGCACACGTTAAGGCTATCAATAGTTTTGAGCATGGCTTCGATATCAGATGGCGACGTGGCAAACGAACTTACACCAACAACAGCACAATCAATTAGCCTGCCAAAGACATGCACCTCAACTGTCAGGTCACTCTTCACATGCAGAGTCTTTCTATTGAAAATTACTGAAGAACCGTCCCTTTGCCTGTGTATTACCTGTGCGTCAATAAACACAATGTCTCTCACCCCTTCGACGTCGGTGCGATGAGCTGCCCATGAATGCTGAGGTAAGCAAATGCTGCCCACTTCATTGTAAAGTGTTTCAAACGGCGAGGCCTCGCAGGACTTCGCAACGTTGTCGCTTTCATCGGAAGAAGACACAGGTTGAGTTGTGTCGGCGAGCAATCTTGATCCGACTGCGCTGGTGCTCTTTTGAGAGGCTGAAGAAGAAGCTGCGCGACCAGACAGTCGCTTCGCTGTCTTGCGAGGGCTCTTGATCCGTTTTGAAAGGTAGCTCGGCGCCCCTTCGAAGATAGATGGAATGGCGTCTTTTGTAAGGCCCGCTCTTCTCTTGCCGGACATTAACACATGGCAATCAATTTCCGCTGACCACGTCTTCAGGATGAAGTGGGGAGCAAAATGCCTCTCGCAAACACGATCCGTTCTTTGTAGTACACGGTCCTTGCGAGGTATTGCTCGCCGCCACGCTTCGAGCCTTGCATCATCCTGGGACGGCTTGAAAAGCGAGTACTTTTCCTTACACGATTTGTAGCCGCTGCTACAAAATGGCACGAAGCACTTCACCATCGCACTGCCGCATAGAATAAGTTGATCTGAGAGTCAGATTTAACAAAACGCACTCGCGAAAGCAGGAACAAGCCGAAGCAGACAAAAACAATCCAACGGCGCGAAGGGTGAAAGCGGAGACCCGGGGAACATTCAGTAGCGCTCTCTGTTGACCCGCCATGTAAGCAGAATGCTCCCACCTCCTCTCTACGTAGCGGCTCGCTCGCGCCGTTCCCTCACCTAAACTATTTCTTACACCGTGGTCTGGTCGTTCGGTCCGCCTGCCTGGCGGATCCGCTCAAAAGCGATCGTACAACGGCCTTTAAGGGCCGCCGCTTCCGGACAGACATGGTCCCTCGCATTGAGAGTCCCTTCTCTATCCAGCAAGTCAAAAAGCGCCAAGATAGATATAAGAGAGACAGCAGCGAAACTCTAGAGAATCTCTCGCGAGCATTTTTTCCACGTTTGGTTCATTGCGCACAGGGATTATGGACTGTCTGTATAGGCTACGAAAGTATTGCAGGCCAAAACATGGTTGTGTCTAGGACCTCTCCACGGAATATTCCCATGCTCGGGGTCCCGCGCATGTTGGTCGGGACCAGGACCATTGGGTTACAATTTCATTGCTTTGTTCTATATAGCCCTCTCTTTCGGGCGGTCACGAACCCAGTTTTCGAGGGAGCTAGATTCTCCTACCGGCAATTTGAGGACCGCTTCAATGGCATCCGATTCCGAAGAGGCAGATTTCCAAGCCTTCAGTGCCCCTACCCCGTACGGAAATGTCATATCTGGTTTGATATGAAAAAATCCAGATATGAACAAATAGGGAATTGTGCATATCAGGTCTTATATGAATATACGGGCGTATATAGCCTGATATGCCCAATACCCTATGTGCCATTATGTGAATGGAACTCATATAAGGAAATATATGTGCATATGGTCGTATATGTCCTGATATGCCCAATTCCCTATATATCCATATCATGACTGAACTCATATATGACAATATATGAATATATCTGGCATATATGGCCTGATATGCCCAATTCCCTATATAATCATATCATGATTGAACTCATATAAGGATATATCTGGCATATATGGCCTGATATGCCCAATTCCCTATATATCCATATCATGAATGAACTTATATATGGATATATCTGGCATATATGGCCTGATATGCCCCATTCCCTATATATCCATATCATGATTGAACTCATATATGGATATATCTGGCATATATAGCCTGATATGCCCAATTCCCTATATATTCATATATGGATTGAACTTATATATGGAAATATATGTATATATGGTGTTTATATAGCCAGATATGTCCTATCCTTATATGACCATATCTGATGGAGCCCATATATGGGATTTCTATATATGGTCTTTATATACCCAGATACGGCCAAATCCGTATATAGCCATATCTGCGAACAGTCATATATGGATGAATATACTTATATGGGCCATATATGGCCAAATATAGATAAATCTGTAATGTCCATATTTGGCTGGAGCTTATATATGGAGCTAGTTCTATATACGAACATATACTGACAGATCTGCACATAACCTTATATACTTTTGGTTAAATGTTGAGGGGAAATTTTCCCTAAGGCGGAGCAGACTTCCATTAAGGTATTAATTACTTATTCGCATCCATCCAAGCACAGTCATACACCATGTCCCCAGACCAGGACGAATCTTTTTACAAAAGAGCAAAATTTTCTGTGGAAGCTGTGTCGGGTCCCTTTGTAGCCGTGTGACTGCTTGGCGGAATGAAAATGAGTGATTACTCCCTTATTAAAACCTTATAAGCTTTCATATGGAAATATATAATGCATGACAGCCTATGTATATGTGCCCTCATACGGCGAGATCTACCGAAGGAGACGGTACAAAAAAAAATTGAAGAAATCCAACGATTTGCGGCGCGCTTCATCTGCAATCTCTGCAAGCACCTAGGCTCCCCTTCTCCAATGTTGCAGGCTGCTACTATCACATTAGCCAATAAAGAGTGAACCTGGGGCGTGGCGTCTCCAAACAGTGATGGAGGGCGGCCAAACAAAAGATGTAATGAAATTAGTTGCAACCATTGCAGAATGCTGTCATACATATGCCGTTATCGCCACATGCAGACTTAAGCGACTGTGCAGTACGTCCTTACCGCTACTACTTCAGATATGTAATACAGCTTAAATTTTTGACGTAGATTGTTATTTTAAAACTTTGAGAGATACGTTGGTGCTGTGTAGGGGGGTTATACAGGATGGTTAACATTATGTAAGCGATAAACCTGATTTAATAGACGATTAATTAACTAACATTAACTGATAAACATTTTATTTTGATTCTAAGGGGCAATATTATGTTGCGAAATTAAAGGCCGTCATCGTAAAAGGTGAGCCCAGTTTCTAACTTTTTTTTTAATTGGTATAGGAGTTTGAAATATCGAGCGCCAGATTTTGCGCATTTCAAAGCTCGCTGAGTTGGTTTACCCGCATTGAAAATGCATAAAACTGTCGGTCACTTTTTTATGCATCAAACACGGACACCGTTTGTGTATTTTATGATGTAGAAAAAGTTTCTTTGAATTCGGCGACGATACGACGCGCAGCGACACGTTTATGAATGTGCGAAGCGGACAAGGCAATTCACTGAGCTTGCAAGTGTGTATGTTCGGTTTGGTTTGGTTTATGGGGTTTAACGTCCCAAAGCGACTAAGGCTATGAGAGACGCCGTAGTGGAGGGCTCCGGAAATTTCGACCACCTGGGGTCCTTTAACGTGCACTGACATCGCACAGTACACGGGCCTCTAGAATTTCTCCTCCAAAGAAATTCCAGCCGCCGCGATCGAACCCGCGTCTTTTGGGTCAGCAGCCGAGCACCATAACCGCTGAGCCACCGCGGCGGCCAGTGTGTATGTTCAGTATTTCGAACCACATTAACGATTACGAAAATTTAAAAGCTAAGGTTATCTTTCTTTACTGACGGCCTTCATTTTCGCGATACAGACTTACGCCCCAAAATCAAAATTATGAAAGCTGATTAGTTAAATATAATTAATCATTTTTCAGATTGTTGAGCTCTATTACGTACATAATGCCTGTCTTCACTGACCAAACCAACATATCTCTCGCACTTTGTAAAATAAAAATCTGTAAACGTTAAAAAATGTCATCCAATACATCTCTAAGTGCTGCTTTAAATTGGAAAACCACTCGGTTTTATACTGTTCTAAAGCTCCTGATAATCATATAGCATAGGTAACACAAGTAACACAACTACCACACAGAAATTGCGCAGGAAATTTTATTTTGGTACATTTAATGCTCTTGTGGTTCTATAGTTCTGTATGCTTCTTATCGTCGATGCTTTTCTTTCTCGCTCCTTATTTCGCTGAGTTTAGTGCCCACGGCCAGCAACAGCAGCTTTCCGGAGAGCTCCCGACCCTTCTTGGTTGGCAGGGCCGTTGTGTAGGCTGCGTGGGAGATAATTTAGAGCGATCATGATATAAATCTGTGCAGAATTATGCACTGAATCCGAGACAGCCTACCGTAAAATCCATTGTGGGCTATTAAAGGTGCCCTGCGACGTACATAAAGCATGGGTTCTTTAATCTTTGTATGCAGAGTAAGGGACATTGTGAGTCCTGAACGCGCAATGAGATCACCGAAATCATAATATTTGATATTTTAATCTTCGCTAGAAATGCTTGTTTCGAGCCGATGGTGTCGCAACGCGGCGTCCATTTGCGGCAGCGGAAATGAGGTGGCATCTAGATAGGGTGCTGCCTTTCTCATTGGTTGGGCGTCAAGTTTGCATATTGTTCCTTCATACTTGCGAAATGGATCCAAAATATTATGTCTCTGAGTACTGCAAGCTTTTTCGCATGCCACAAAAACTGGAAAGAAGCAGGGAAAGCGAACGAAAACTAACAAGAATACAGCTAGGGGCGACACTTTGCATTCCGCTTCAAACCTTCATGGCGGCCAGCGCTGTTCAAAAAACGTTGGCTCAGACCAGAAAGCGCGCGCGTCGAGACCGGCCGTGACCATACCAAGACGGCAGCGAAAAAAAAGGCAGTCGACACACCTTGCCCAAAATGTGAAGAGAAAGGCCGGACAGGAGACGGGAGTCGAGTTTGGGGGGGAGGGGGGCTACCGCTGACAGCCTTGCAGTCCGACTCAAAAAGAAACTTCGGGGAATTTCCTTTGTCGTTAGTCATCCCTGCCCTTACTACGGCGTCGCGTACACGGGGGGAAGACGCCGTCAAAATGCGCGGCTGTCTACAGCCCCGACAAAGCAACAACTGCATGCACGCTTCCGCTGCGTGGGCGCTAGGCGCGGTTCTGATTGGTAGCGCCCAATGTCGGTACTGGGTGAGTGAAATGGGAGAGTGAAATGCGTTTTCGCCTGAACTTTTCATTTTGAATTTTCAGAGTGGAATAACTTTCGCTTGCATGCCCCGATTTCAATAATTATTTTGCTCTGGTCTCTGGAACACATGATGAATCTATTTAATAATATTAACAGGTACAGAGCAAATCATCGCGATGCCCCTTTAAAAGCTTAGTCTCATGCTTTTTCTTCGGGCTTTACCATTAAAGTTTCCTGGCACAACCGCGAACAGAGACAGGTATACGCCAATTGTTTCTGAAACACGTTCGTTCGCACTAACCACCCGAAATAAAACGCGTACCAGCTCTTCATTCCACTGCTCCTGCTTAGCAGAGCGCAAGCCTTGTGGCAAATGTAATGGGGTCATTGTAACCCAATTGGATACGCAGAACGCAGCAGTGCTGATCCCGTGTTAAAATAGAATTAGCACTATTACTTACGACAATGAAAAGGATTCAGTTCCTCATACGTGCATATGAGAGAATCCATTACAGCTTGCTGTCTACGTCTCGTTACTTAGAAAATACATCCCTAACTAGCCCCGCAATGTGCTTAGTGAGGTTAGTCTATGTTTTTTGCGTTACAGAATTCATGTCATGCACTTGAACTACCGCTGGCAGGAACGCAACTCGGTGGCGGTAAAAATTTCGCTACTGAAAAATGAGAGATTACTCTCCGACTGCACATAGCCCAGCTTACAAATACATCATGCATTATGATACCATTTAGCTTAATTTATAGCCCTATCATCGAAAACTGCCGACAGCATTGGCAAAGGTAAACAACAAAGCAATACGGGAAAAACAGTAAATGGTTGTTCACGCTTACCTGAAATATTGATGATTGCAGGTTCATAGAAACCTTGGTATTTCCCGCTCACTTGCACCCTGGATCCTTCCGATGGCTCATCATCCCATGCATGCTTGGCGCAGGTCATTTTAACGCCGTCAAAAGTGTCTTCTTCCTCAAAACGCACAAGTTCTTCCGCAAAACGCACCATGATTTCAAAGGGAAAACAAGTGGATGCAACAACGGGTATAACCGGAAATTGCTCGCCCGGCAGGAAAGTGCGTAGCACACTGCAGAGTCCGGCTTCTAGCTCTGTGCAACAGACGACAGTCAAGGGTGGCGCCACCAATGCCTTCCTTAGCAGATATCTGTGCATATCTGTGCATGTCAGATATCGGCACCTGCGCACGGGCGCTCACGCGGGCGTCAGAAGCGGGGTCCGGTTTACAACAATGGCAGGACCGCGGGAGCTCTCGCGGACTCTTTTTCTTCATGGCTTGAAGCTCTTTCAGCCTCCCCTAAATTTTCTTGGAATCCTTGCAGCTCCCAGACCATCTCTTGTTCACGGCTTGACTTTTTTTCAGTCGGCTCCCGAGGGCGAGCGAGCCAGCACCAGGAGCATGGAGGTTCATGCCACTTTTCGACGCCCGTCGCGGCGCGTGCTGGGCGCGCAGGCGCTTCGCGTGTATGCCTTGGAAGTGTCCATCGAGATGGGGCTTTATATCGCGTGTATCTTTAGCAAAATAAATATAAGTAACGATACCCCTGCTGCGTCGTTGCTTGAAATCCCGTCGAACCGATCGCCACTCGAGTCGACGGAGCTTTGCGGAAATTGAGAAAAAGATATCTTAGCGGAAAGTTGAGCACTCTTCGGCGTCCGGCCGACATTCGACGGTTTCAAATGCTTACGAAATGCGAACAGAGACCGCCCATGTCATTGGCGATGGCCGTTATCTTGCCTCAGAGCCGCGTCCCGCAACTGTTTCGGCCCTCTTGATTTCGGCATCTGCTGCTCACTTGTTTCTTCTCCTCTTTGTTTAGCACACTGCTTGCGTTGTCGCTAATTTAGTGCTTCAAGTTAATGACTCGTCATTCAGCATTTACAGCGTGCGCGTGAAATTTCAGCGGGAATACACAAATGTCGACTGCACTGCAGTACCACCGTTGTCTGCATACCTGTGATCGTTTGTATGGCATAAAACGCAAGCTATGTTAAATATTCCCTTTCTGATGCGCGGATTGCAACTGTACTTGTTTACAGAGCATGGTCACTGCAAGAAGACCGGATGTTTGCGACGAAACACTTGATAGCCGGAGAACTGGCGCATTCCGGTCGTGGTAGATCCACTTTCTTCCATACCACAAATATTCGGTGCTGAACTGCTTTATCCAGAAGCATGTTCGACGATTAATCGCATCGACGAAAATGATCTCATTTGTTATCCACGAGCGGCGCCAGTGGTCGACTGTTGACGGCTCCCTAAAGCAATGCTCGGCATGCCGGCTGACACCGGTGCTTCCCGCTCGTTCTATTCGTCCTGCGATATCAGCAATCCTCCGCTAAGGGTTACAGTTTCCAAAACTTCACTTATGACCATTTGCATTCGCCAAACTTGTGTATTCGCTCTCCACAAAAGCCGAGACCACATACGCGAACAATTCCGACTAGCGCTTATTCGTCGAAAGCAAGGGTCTCATCGAAGCAGCTAATGACGGCGCTGGAGAGCTCGGAAAGCGCCGTGATATGGTCTGGTTGCGTGCACAATGGACTTCAATTCTAGAGACAAAAGCTATCTTTCTCTGATTTAGTATTTTTTGCAGTAATATGGGGAGTCATCATATTAAGAAGCAAACAGAAGGATCGTGAGCGTCAGGTTCATTATAAGGTTCAGGCTGTACAATCCAGCCGGAATGAAACGCGAACACGCATATCGCCTTCTTTTTCTACATTGCAGAGAGGTGTTCACTTGCAGCCAGTTTAAAAATATGTACTTCGGTAGACCCTTCACCCAGACACAGGAATCAGGCTAGTTCTGCACTACAGTTGAAAGTAGACAGGCAAAATATTTTGTTGTTTTCACATGCGCTATTCGCTTGCCATGCTGTAGACGGAACAAAATGGGCTATTAACATGTGACCAGTAATTAATTTACATTGCATTTTTTTTCTCTCATGGTGTTTCGAATGGGGTTTTAATAGCCGGCTGGGATGTCGAAGTTAAGTATAGGCACCATGCGCTGCAGTTTGGCGAGCACGAGTGACGTCATCTGGGTAACAGGGAAGGGGGGGAGGTGGACGTTGCTCTCTCGTTCAGTTTGCAGTCAGCTAGGAGAGCGCCAAGATATTCCCTCCGAAACCGTAAACAAACTTCGCTAATGATGGGAGGCTCGACCTACTGCTGTGTTTATATATCAAAATTAAAATTTCATCTCTTTTCATGGAGACCATGCATGCTTGCGCATGCATATGAGGATTCACTGGAACGGAGTCTATTTTGGAGCTAAATTCATGAGTGCAAACTGGGAGCGGATTTACATAATCTGGGGTGTTTTCAAGGTGCCATCACTGGTAGGAGTCCTAGGAGTTGTTTTGTTTCTTTGTGTAAAGAGAGGGAATGCGCTGAGTAATAGGCAGTGGTTTTTGGGGGCGTTCTTGGAGAGGACATCTTTAGTTTCAGACTACGGTTTTTTATACATCTGTGTGGTTCAGCGGGTTAGGGCAGTTTTTTTACATGCGTGCGTGCGCGTTGTGGGTACGATGTAGTTTTTCTGAGCGTGCTTATGCAGTTTTTCACGATGTTTCGCTTATAAGTTTTTCTGTATGGGTTTGTATCACGTTGCATAGAGCGGATTTAAAATTTTTATATTGATATCGGTGAATTCCCGCCATCTAAAACCCTTTTCTGGATCAATAGAAAAAAAAACTAGAAAATACATTACATTTTGTAACGTAATTTATTGAATTTTACATCGCTAAACCCTTCCTAAAGTTTACCATCACAATGCGATACATCACGGCCAAATTCCTTTGCTGTCCCTAATTAAATTAATGCCCTGAGAAAATACCTAACACAAAAGTCCTGTAACATACTCAGCAAGAAATGCTTAGTTTTTTTGTTTACATACACCAATGCTTCTATGAGCGGAATACATGTACATAAAACAAAGCAGTGTTCATCCTGAAGACATCTAGTATATAGCACTACCATTGTCTGTGTGTAGTAACGATGCGTTTTTCGCCATTCCAGCCGACCATGTTATGTATGTGGATGTTAGGTATGCGGCTGATTTCATTATGTGAGTGAATTAGACACCTGTCCTTCAATCTGCAAGGGCACTTAAAGGAGTATGGACACCTAACTTTTGGGTGCGTGTTTTCTTCTTTGTAATGACGCGTGAGGCATTATTATACATGGAGTACCACGTGGTGTTCCTACAACTGCTAAATAATTTATTATCGATTTTTTCTCTTGCTGTTTAAAATTCAATAACTCAACTATGAGTGGGACGTCAGTGAGTGAGGCATGAAAAACTGCGATATAATCGCTGCGTCCTCGTTTTAATTCACTACAATGCTGAAGCCAGTCAGCCAGCTTCACTATCCAGACTTGTAACGAATGTAAAACAGCGATTATATTGCACTTTTTTCATGCCTGCTTGTCATTTCCATTTTCGAAATTCTGTGTGGGCACGTCGCCGGCGGAGCGCATGGAGTCAGCAACGCCTCGACTGGTGCCAGTGCTGCTCGCGCTGCTGACACTCTGTTTCATTGTGAGCACGTGCCGTCCTGCTCGTGGGTGCACAAAAGAGGGGTTGCCGCTCGTTGTGAGTCATGACTGGAATGCCGCGACGTTGAGGGAGTGAAGAAACGTATTGTTGCGTTGGGTGCTGCCACAATAGTTCTCACAACATCAACAGCCAAGAGCAGCCCGTGGAACTCTATAGATTTCCTGGACATATGTCCCACATTCCTGGAAAAAAAATTCAATACTCGGAATTTGTAATCTACTGCCGAGGAAATTTTGGAGGTAATGGTGAATCTTTTCGATGTGTATCAAAATCTTGCAGAACTTTTCCATCGCTCGCATCGAGCGATAACAAAAACATTAAAAGCAAGACAGAAAAAAAACAAAAACAATGCAAGCATGTCGACGGGGGGTTGGTATAGTGAAATCTTCCAGTGTATAAAAAAAATGCGTTCATACACTTTTTCCCATTTAAAAATGGTTTTCCTCGGAATTGTCTGTGAAATGATTGAGAACGAGAGACGGCAAGCCTGGATAACTTCTGTGCGCAAGCTGAAGTAGGCGGTTTTCTCTTGCTAAATTGGTTTGGTATGTTGCGCGTGTGTATTATTTCTGACGAATTTTCATTGTAATTCACTAAGCATGCAGTGTTTAGTCGTACAGCTCGCGTTAAGGAAACATTTTTTTTTTTGCCAGTAAAGCCCTCCGCCGGTCAGGTAACTCAAACAAATATTTTGGAGGCTGACATCAACAGCTGCGTTAGGCAGACGCGTGTGAGGCAAGGTCAGTGATCGCCTCATTGTTCCTTTGTGTGACGCCCGGCTCAATTTCCGAAGTTATTTTGCTAGATGTAAAAAATGTCTCAAAGTAAAAGTAGTAAAGATATTAGCTTGCACATGAGCGAGCGTTTGAATATGAGAGATGGCTCTGCAAATAAATTGTTTTGGGAATGCACGTGCTCTGCAATCGGCATTACATTAAATGTACCAACCACTGCGTAGTGATTGACCAAACTAGAGCATTTTTACTGTTAGCCGTAAGCCAGCATCTGGTAAACGCATTTCGCGCGTGTTTGTTTTTCTTTTCAGCCTCGCCTATCTTTATTTTACGTCCAAATAAACACATACTCGTTATTATTCACCGAAAAACGTAATGAAATTCCAACTATTTGGCAAAGAAAGTTGCGTACATCTAACTGCTCAGCTACCCAACATAATTAAGTATTTTGCGAGAATTTCCCTGCCATAAAAAAAAGGTATTATGCTCGAATTCCGCGTCTTAAATAAACTTGCCATTTACTTGCGACACACATTTCGCCGCAACGGTAACGACGGTTTCGTCAACAATCTGCTCCACGAAGTGGACCTGATGCACTGTCAGTTCTCTTTTTTTTTTTCAAGTCGGCGCAGAATAAAAAATCGCTGGCCACTCTTTCTTGAAACCTACACCTGAGAGGGTACTCTCGCGATAGAAGGAAATGCGAACAACGCGGCGCCTAATTCGAACATAAGTACGCTACAGACATGAATTCCAGTTTCGCAGCGCGTAGGCAACATGCTGTTCACATTATTTTCTATCGCCCTTGTACATTTTCCTAGTCCTCTTAATTTCGTCAGCGTTCTAGCACGAAGGAAAAAGCAAGCGTCAGCGCAAACAGATTTCCAGGCAGTCCAACACGTGTAAAGCATGTGCGGAACTGGTCTTTTTTCAAGAGAAAGGGCTCAATGGGAGGGGTGACAGGTCTGCCCGGTCAATTGTGGGGAGTCGCGGGAGACGCTGATTTTCACTCGCGCTTGTAGCGCCCCTCTGCCAAGCTCTGGTTCCCTCGGCGTGCCTTCCGGAGCGAAAGAAAGAGAGAAAGTGACACGGAGCTGGATTAGTCACCCGCCAGCTATCTTCTGAGTACTGCCGAAGGCGGCAATGTGTCGCTTTTCTGCTGTTCTGGGAGGGGGGGGGGGGGTTCTCGAGGGTCCGCTTTTTCACCGCCTCAGCAGCGCCATCTCTCGCTCAGTAGGGTAAGGAACATTTTGCCGTGAGTAGTGGCTGACCGTGGACACAGCGGCGACTCATTTATTACGCAAATAAAGTATGTCTTGCTTCCCCGTGACTGCCGGTATCAGAACTGGCATCTGAATATCGGCCGGCAGGGGAGGGTTGATTATGAAGGGAAGAAAAAGTTGAGGTGAAAAGAAACAGACCAACGCGCATAGCATCAAAAACTATTTGCAGAAGATTTTTTTACAAACTGTTCAGCTGTGGCACAACAGTCGGAGTAGAATGGCGAGCTTGGTCAGTACACCACGGAGACTCGGCGGCGCGGAACAGGCGATGGGTAAAAGATTTGCGTGCAGCTGTGGAGTTTTTCTCGTCTGCATTGTAAACGTTTTGCTGGCAACTCTAGATAGATGAATTTCCAAACATTTTGTATTTTTTTCTCTGACAATTATACTAGAGCGTTTTAATCTTCATCCCTGTGCCGCAAGCAGCGATGTGTTATTTAGGCTCCTGGACAAGAAATGCCTGTATGCTGCAGCGGTTTTGCAAACGTTTATTGTCTGGCATTACCGCAAACAATGCAGGTTTCCCCTTCCTTAAGAACGACATAGTTTTGGGGAACAGCGCCCAAAGAAGGAACGTACACCGCACCACCGGCTTGATGGTTTGAGTATTCATCACGTTTGCGAAGGGGCTGAGTTCGATCCCCAAGCGCTTGTTGTACGTTCGGGACTCTATAATCTATCAATGTTCCTAGAAACTATGATTTCGATCGCAACCAACTCGCTGGACTTGTAATCCGCTTATTTAGACCCAGTCAGGAAGGTTTAGTTCGTCAGGAAGGTTCAAAGTCCACCGAAGATAGAAAGCGCATGTATGCATGTATTAGTGCATTTAAATCATAGCAAAGTTTAATGCGATTTATAGCACTGTACTTTAATTCACATTAATTAAACACCGCTACGTAATAGCAGTCTAATTTGATTGAAGCCGCAATCACAAAAAGCTTAGTATCTTCTTGTGCGGTGTGTTTCACCATCTTAATTAACCAATAATATCATGTTTGACACAAAGTTAATTATATAAGTTCGGAAGTATATGGCACAAGAATCCCATATATGAGGTCGATATGTTCCATATATGCGAGATTGTTTCCATATAAGGATTTGAAGGTCCCCATATAAAGAAAGAGCATCTATATAAGGACGCAAATACGACTATATATAGCAGTATATGGCACTATATAAGGTACCTTATGGCCGTATCTGCCCGTATTTGTGGTCTTATACACTCATATATAGCCGTATATTGCGGCATATCAGGTTTCCCATGGTCATATCTGGCCGTATATACGACCATATATGGACCTATTTAACCGTATATGATCCCATATATGAGTATATCCAGCCATATATAAAATGTATCTGGCCCATATCTGCCATTTTCGTAAGGGACTCTACTCTGCAAGTCAAAAAGCGTCAAGATAGATACAACGAGATCAGTACAGCAGCAAAACTCTATACAGTCAGTGGAGAGCATTTTTTCCACGTTTGATTCCATGGGCACAGGGATTATGGACGGACTATATAGGCTACGAAATTATTTCAGGGCAAAACATGGTTGTCTTTATAAAACCTCCGCGCAATGTTCTTCCCATGCTCGGGGTCGCGCGTATGTTGGCCGGGTAGTACCATTGGGGTGAACAATTTCATTGTTTTCTCCTAAAAGCCCTTTTTTACGGGCGGTCATGGGCCCACTTTTCGTGCGAGTTAGATTCCCAAACCGGTGATTTGGCAGACGATTCTGGAGAGACGGGATTCCTAGCCTTGACTGCTCCTTCTCTAACATGCAAGTGAAAAAGCGCCAAGATATATATAACAGAGATCAAGACAGCGGCAGGACTCTACAGAATCCGTCGCGAGCATTTTTTCCATGTTTGGTTCAGTGCGCAAAGTCATTATGGACGGCCTGTAGAGGCTAAAAAACTATTTCAAGGCAAAACATGTTTCTCTCTATAACCTCTCCACGCAATTTTCTTACAATGCTCGGGGTCGCGCGCATGTTTGTCGGGACCAGAAGCATTGGGTTACAATTCCATTGTTTTGTTGTAAACAGCCTTTTCTTTCGGGCGGTCATGAAACCAGTTTTCGAGCGAGTTAGATTATCAATGTAGAAAGTAAAACTGATTTAGTTTTTCGTTGATGACAGTAGACCATTAATGTTTAACTTCGTTTATTGCAAGAAACAAGAAACAATCAAACTGTTCGTTAGGAGAGGGGCAAGAGCTCGAGAAATTACATGCTCATCGTAGGGGCTCCCCGATCGTTCTGCCCTTTTCCAATGCCCCTCTAGACGAAACAGCTCTCCACCCGTCTCAACCTTTGGCCCCTCTCCCCTCGGGTTCCCAGGGTCCCGCCGCCCGAGGGGAGCCGCCGCAGGCCATAAACAAGCGAGAGGTGTCTGGTTTTCGTCTCGGGAGGCGGGCTGAAGAGAATTACGTACAAAAGACACACAGGGTAAACATGAAAAGAAAACGTAGTTTCAACACTGCCCCGCCGAATGAGCTTGCTCATTCTACGTGTCCGAAAACTCTAATGGGTACAGTAACTGAACAGGGCGTCGCAAAGTCCTCCCCTGCGGCATCCTGACCTCACAAGAACGAACCCTGCCATCTCGCCCAGGAAACACGGCAGCGATGACTCCAGTTTTCCAGAGCAGTCGCGGTTGATTCTCTCGAACCAAAACAACCTCTCCGACTCGGGGAGTCACAGCTCTGGGTCGTTTAGGTGCAAAGGCCGAGCGTAGTTGCCCCAAGTATTCTCGCTGCCATGTCTGCCAGAAAAGATTTAGCATTCGCCCTCTCTTCTTCCGGAGCACCCGGAGAGAAGAGGCGGACGCTTCGATAGCTCGTGTTTCAGGCGAAGGAAGAGCAGTCAAGCGTCTTCCCGTCAGGAAACTGGACGGCTTGAGCGGAGCACCGTCTTTAGGGTCCTCATATGTGTACGTGAGGGGCCTAGAATTTATAACTGCTTCCACCTCAGCCTGGATTGTTGACAGCTCAGTGGGGTCTAGGCACTGGCGTCCGATCGTTTTTCTCAGCGCGTTTTTCACGCTACGGGCCAGCCTTTCCTAGAATCCGCCCCTCCACGGTGTGCGCTCCGCTATAAATTTCCATTCTATGCCAGAATTAGCAAAATGGTTCTGAGTTTCAGGGTGCCGCAGGAGCTTCCACAAAATGCCCATATCTTTTGACGCTCGTTTAAACGAAAGAGCGTTGTCGGAGAAAATTGTTCGGCACAAGCCTCTGCATGACACAAAACGACGGAAAGCTTGTTGGAATCCTTCTGTGCTCATGTCTGCAACAAGTTCAAGATGCACGGCCTGCGTCACAGCCCACGTAAAGAGCACGATGTACGACTTTACGGTCCGACTGTTCTCCTTCACCATAAGGGGACCGGAAAAGTCGAGGCCGACGACCTGAAACGGGTCCGCTTGGGACGTGCGGTCAGGGGGAAGCAGCCCTGTTGCTGCGTCGAAGTGCGAGACACTGTGCCGCTTACACACCACGCACGATCTCACAACACGTTTCACAAGTTGACGCCCCCGCACAATCCAGTACTTGTCTCGTAGCTGCACAAGTGTCTCTCTTGCGCCTGCGTGAAGCATCTGTCGATGGCCTTGGTGCACCAGCACCATTGTGTAGCGATGATGCTTCGGGAGCACAATCGGGTGTCGCTTTTCGAGTGTCGTCTCTGTGGAGCAGATTCGCCCTTCAATCCTAAGTAGGCCGTTTTCGTCTGTACACAGCGCGAATTCTCTCAAGGTGGAGTCGTTTTGGATGCGGCTGCCTATCTTTGTGCTTTCAAGTTCCGCAGAAAATGGTGACTGCTGAACTCTTCTGAGCTAAAAATTTTCCGCATGTTCAATTTCTGCTGCAGTCAAAGGGCCCGAGTTCCTGTCAGCAGATCGCAGATTTCTCACGAACCGGAAAATCCAACCTGTTACTCGATTCACTCTAAATACATAGCTGAATTCTCTCAGACCCAGCAGCTCATCTTCTTTTATCGCAGGTGGAGTTTAATACACCGACCTCCTTTTTCTGCTCAAGTTCTTAAACAGTGAAGTCGCCTTGTTGGGGTTCAACCGGCCATACCTAAGCTGACCCTCTTATTCACTGCGGCCCGTTACACCATAGCTCGCTGGTCTTCAGTTGAGTGCTTGTCAATCCCCTAGTCATGAGGTCAGCCGGATTCGATTTCCCGGGGCAAAATCGCCACGTCGCGGTCTCGGTGTTTTGTTGGATTTCCGTGACGCGGTTCCTCACGAATTTCTTCCACCGTCCTGCGTTTCCTCTAATCCACCCTACTGAAAAATCCGGTATGAATTTTAAACCGGAACCGCATACCGGGTTATTGTACAGGATTTGCGATACCGGATTACCGGAATATCCTGTATAAAACAGGACAGTCCTGTATAATACAGGACTCTCCTGTTTTGTACAGGATACTCCGGTATCGCAAATCCTGTACAATAACCCGGTATGCGGTTCCGGTTTAAAATTCATACCGGATTTCAGGACAGTCCTGTATTCTACAGGCTAGGCCCCTATTATACAGGAGGGCCCTGTATCACAGGACAAAGGCAGGAATAAAATGCTTCAAATATATTCCACTTGGACTAAATCTGCCCAAAAACGGGGGCCATAAGTGCACATGCCAAATGCTGCAATATACAGAGCCTCAGAAACTGGTAATCTGCGATTATCAGCGACTCGTATTGCAGTCGATGTGCAATTGTGTTATTTGCTCCCAGCTTTTACCAAGTATTGGTTGCTTGGTGAGTATTGTAATGCATCAAAAACTCCAAAAGATGTTTATTTTTTTCGCATGTCGTGAACCAGCTCACTGAGGTAATAATTTAACTCTTTGCGACGATCTACCGGCGCTGGGGTCTCTACAGGGTGCTGGCCAATGAAGTAGTGAAAAGCACCTGCAGAAAAGAAAATATGATTGGTAGTACATAATGCCCCCACCTTATCATTTTATTGGGCACTGACACACAATATAATGCATTGAGCACTGTGACATGCAACTTACGGCCAATGGCTTGTAGCATTTCAGGGGTCATTGGCTTCCTGCCCACTGTCGAGGCTTCTGACTTCAGGTTCCGATGGCAAGCTTGCCCTGTAACGCTCCTTTCCAGGAGTTGTGGAGTCGTCCAAAGGCTGCGTCCTTGCAGAAACGCGAATCTTTGGGTGCCAGCTTAACTGCTGCCCACGTAGCCGAAGGAATAAAAATTCCATTCCCGAGGTGGACCTGTATGCAATAATTACAAATGCATACCCCAGTAGCACAAACGGGGCTCTGAATTGCGGGCCCTCGTGGGCCCAGACAAGCCACAGACAAGCAAGGCGTCTCAAGACGCCAGGCCCTGAGCATTGGCAATGCTCAGTATCGTGAATGCACCTCACGCCTTCCATATTTGAATCAATAATGTGTTGAAAATCTGCGTCGTAACATTGTTGGTGTGTAAACAGGTTGTTCGGACGATTCCGATGCTTGCGTGGTCATCCTCCATTATTTACGGCACATACCGCAGCATCGATGCGATGCTTGACGTTTGTTCAAGGGCTTGAGCCGCTCCCCCTCAGGACGCTTATCGATGATTGCTCTCGCACGTGTACACCACATGCCTGTGCAAAGAAAGAATACAAACTATAAAACTAATTTTAGTCGTGTTATCATGAAGGACAAGCAATTTCGGTATGTAACTGAAATAAAATTTTGCGCTATTCCGTCCCTCTACGCTGTGCAATCTACAAAGTTTTAGTTAAAAAGACACTGGACAGTTAGAACGTTTCTGTTGACGCCGAGCATATCCCCGAGACGGAGGCAGTACTTAATGAACAGAGTGATTTAAAATGCGTGCTTACGTCCTAGCAGCACGACGTCGCCGTCATAAAATCCGCCTTCACCGCCGTGGCCTCCACCGGTAAAATGTTCACCACTCACGTCTTTCGGAGCGAAGTCATTCATCACTGAGACAAGGATGATAGGGTTCCACCATATTTGCACTGGACGTACGCATGAAAGGCAATGTCATCTTTGATCATGGATTGATCAAGGCAACACGAAGAAAGGCGCAAAAAATTGTATAACACAAATTCAACGCCAACGAGCGAGTGCCAGCGTGTTTTCGCAGCTACCTTCATAGCTTGACACTCAACCCAGCCGCAGGAGAGAACTAAAACCTGTTCCAAACAAGCGCACGAAAGGCGGGGGAGGACTTCTGCATAAAGTCACCGCGCTGCGACCGGGCACAGTGAACAAGCAGAATCGGAACCTCCTCGCCACTTCATGGAAGCCTCGCGGGTAGCGTGGTCGGGAGGGCGGCTTAAAATGCTCGGTCGTGGGTTGTAGAGTGAGCGCCTCCGCGCCGCTTCGGGGAACGGCACTGGAAGGGACAGGACAGAAAAGCCAGGAATGCGCAGTTTTTTTTTTTTTGCGACTGGACCCAGGAAAAGCAAAGGCGGTGAGGAGAGAAAAGAAAAAAGCTTTTAAAAAAAAATTGCGCAAAGACGGGTTACTCGTGTAAGGTTTCTACAGGTGGTTTTTGTTTTTATTTTGTTCTCTCGAGCACTGTATCTTTTAGCTAGCACGAAGCGTCGCCCTTAAGGGAACACCCCAAGCTTCCGGCTCCGTTGAATTAACCTTTTCATGTTTGTAGATAGAAATGTTCTGGGCGATTTGTAATTAGTATGTGTTCCTGATAGAGTGAAAGGTGGGGCCGCTCGCGATGACGCTTGGACAAGTTGCGTTATCAATGGGCGATCACTTGAAGAAGAAGTGCAAAGAATTCCTGCACGAAACCAAGAATTTTCTTTCTTCATCGATGCGTCGCTAGAGGCTGCCGCTAAGAAAGCTGCTACAATGAACGCGACAGTAACAAACCTTTTTGAGCCTCTGGCGCAGTCACCGGAGGCTCGCCATGTTTATCAGCCAGTCTCTAAGTTCTGCACTGTGAAATCCAGAGTAATCTTCGAAAAACTTACGAAGGCTGCTGGCGGATATATACTAGCCGGTTGCCCGCACACAGCCGCCCTGGCTTTGTCAGGGTGCTGCACGGGAAGCAGCCCCCGCCTTTCATGCACAAACTGCATGTTTTGCCACTGCGAAGCTCACGCTTAGCCCTTTTCTTTTTCTAGACCTTTCAACAAAACCATGTATGTGTTGATTATCGCACTTATGCGCACGCTGCCCCCCCCCCCTTCCCCTAAAAAATATCTGCTGGCGTACAACAGTCAATCTGCAAACCAAGCACCAGAACCGCAGCACATATCGCTCTGAATACAGGCTGGTATGTCCGGTTTGAGCTACGTACCGGACTCCTCTGTCCGGTTTGAGCTCCGTACCGGGCTGGTCTGTCCGATTTGAGCTTCGAACCGGGAATGGACTGCCCGGTATGAGCCCCGTACCGGAGCGGTCTGTCCGGTTTGGGATTGATACCGGACCGGTATGAACCGGTATAGCCATCAAACCGGACGGGTCTCGCCGGTATGAGAGTGATACCGGACCGGTATGAAACCGATATGTTCCGGTAAAATCCGGTTTGCCGCGATACCGGATTTTTCAATAGGGCAGCTCAGCGTGATCACCGAGTCGGTCCAGAGGAAAACCTTGTCAACTTCGTATCAGCTCATATAGTTGACGTACCTCAGCAACTGCACTTGTGGAAAAAGCTAACTTAGAACCATTACAATTGCGACGGTATTATGAACGAATGAAATACATGCATCTACTCTACAATAGTAAGATAGGTATAGATAGTAGCATTTATATCGAACCTGTTATACGGCGATGTACACGATCAAACCATTCCAAAAAATTAAAAGAATATATGTGCCGAACAGATACCTTTCAAAATTCCTTTTTTCCGAGAACCGTCCGTCAGTGGAACGCTTTGCCTTCTGAAGCTGTGGAATGCCCGTCTGTCGAAACTTTCTTATCAAAATTGAAGGCCATCAGTTAGCTCAACGTAAGCGTTTTTGGTTCCCGCTATTGATATTGCTTTGTGGTTGGCATTATTGTGATTGCGGACGGATCAGCGTATGTCTACCGTTAGTGTTTATTTCCTTTTATTGTCTACCGTTATGTTTATTTTCTCAAGCGTGCTATTGATGCCAGTGTTCTTGTGTTATGTGCCAGTGTTGTTTCTATATGCCTGAACAGCGCGAGCTTGTACAAAGCATTTTTCTTTCTTATTTTTTCTTTTTTTCTTCTCGTTGTTAATCTGCTCAAGCAGGCGGATGACACCACTCTTATTATTATCATGTCTTGTAGCGCTTTTTTGTACTTTCTTTACCATGTATGCTTACTCCTGCCAAAGGCCTTCTGCGAAGGCTGGCTGTACCTCTAAAAAATAAAAAATAAGATTGGACCTTACGAACTGGTAGAGTCTCGACGCGAGTAAGGCTGCTAAGAGTTCTAGCGTTGCAATGGTGACAATTTTCAAGGGGGCGACACGGCATTTGGACAGCACGAAGACAGAAGTTGTTTCTGCTTTGGAATTCTCGGTGCAGAGACAGACCACGGCGCCGTAAGCCTTCGGGCTAGCATCTGCGAACACGTGCAGGGCTCGACTCTGTGGGTGCCCTTCGGCGTTGGCGTCGTACCTTCTTGGGATGGTGACCTCGTGCAGCAGACGTAATTGTTGGCACCACTTGATCCACTGCCCTAGGAGATGGTCTGGAAGTGGCTGATCCCACGCGATATTTTCCTTCCAAATCTCCTGAAACAGCCTTTTCGCTCTCACTGTATACCGCGATAGAACTCCCAGTGGGTCGTAGAGCCGCGCGGTAGTCTGTAGGACGAATTACGTGGTATTCTTTTGCGCCTTTGAAAATTCAATGATCGAGTCTGGAGAAAATCTCAGTTGGTCTTCCCTCGGTTTCAATCTTAAACCTAGAACTTTCAGCATATTGGCCGGTTGTCCAAGGGGCATTTAATCGGGGACCTCCTGACAAAACAGTTCATTCATCTTTGAGCTGTTCGAACCCCATTTGTGCAGCCGCATTGAAGCAGACCGAAAGATACGACTTCATCATCAGCCTGACTACACCCACTGCAGGGCAAAGGCATCTCCCATGTCTCTCCAATTAGCCCTCTCCCTTTGTCAGTTGCCGCCACTGTATCCCCGCAAACTTCTTAATCTCATCCGCCCAACTAACTTTCTGCCGTCCCCTGCTACGTTTGCATTCTCTTCGAATCCACTCCGTTACCCTTAAGGACCAGCGGTTATCTTGCCTTCGCATTACATGCCCTGCCCAAGCCCATTTCTTCCTCTTGATTTCAACTAAGATGTCATCAACCCGCGTTTGCTCCCTTACCCACTACGCCCTCTTCCGATCTCTTAACGTTACACCTATCATTTTCCTTTCCATAGCTCGCTGCGTTGTTCTTAACTTAAGCTGAACCCTCTATGTTAGCCTCCACGTTTCTCCCCATAGGTGAGTACCGGTAGGATACAGCTGTTGTATACTTTTCTCTTTAGGGATATTGGTAAGCTACCATTCATGATCTGAGAGAACCTGCCATATGCGCTCCACCCCATTCTTATTCTTCTAGTTATTTCCCTCTCATGATCCGGATCTGCGGTCACTACCTGCCCTAAGTAGACGTATTCTCTTACTACTTCCAGCACCTCGCTACAAATTGCGAACTGCTGTTCCCTTGCTAGGCTGTTGAACATTACTTTGGTTTTCTGGATGTTAATTTTAGCCCCACCGTCCTGCTCTGCCTGTCTAACTGATTGATCATGCTTTGCAGTTCTTGTCCTGAGTGGCTTAGCAAGGCAATGTCATCAGCGAATCGCAAATTACTCAGGTATTCTCCATTAACTCTTATCCCCAACTGTTCCCATTCCAGTCCCCGGAATAGCTCCTGTAAGCAGGCAGTGAAGAGCATTGGCGAGATCGTGTCTCCCTGCCTGACACCTTTCCGTATTGGAATTTTATTTCTGATTTATGGAGAACTATAGTAGCTGTGCAATCGTTATAAATATCTTCCAATATTTTCACATAGCACTCTTCTACACCCTGATTCCGCAATGCCTGCATGACAGCTGAGGTTTCCACTGAGTCAAATGCTTTCTCGTAATCAATGAAGGCTATATTTAGGGGTTGGTCATATTCTGCGCATTTCTCTATCACCTTTGTGACGGAACAGCGCAAAACACCGGGACAAGAGACAGCGCTTGTCTCTTGTCCCGGTGTTTTGCGCTGTTCCGTCACAAATGAATAACCAACATGCCCAAGCTGCTGTCCTGGCTAATTTCATTTCTAGTACCTCGGGCTCTTTTCAGTGTTTCACTCTCGACTTCCAAACCCTCACAGCGCTTGTCTCTTGTCCCGGTGTTTTGCGCTGTTCCGTCACAAATGAATAACCAACATGCCCAAGCTGCTGTCTCTATCACCTGATTGATAGTGTGAA
Organism: Amblyomma mixtum; assembly: GCF_055824585.1. Lineage (NCBI taxonomy): Eukaryota > Metazoa > Arthropoda > Arachnida > Ixodida > Ixodidae > Amblyomma > Amblyomma mixtum. Next base: position 6,768,156 of record NC_143017.1, read on the forward strand.
TGTTGTCTATTGTCGAGTATCCTTTACGAAAGCCCGCCTGATCATTTGGTTGACTAAAGTCCAAGGTTGTCCTGATTCTATTAGCGATTACCTTAGTAAATACCTTGTATGCAACGGACAATAAGCTGATTGGTCTGTAATTCTTCAAGTCCTTGACGTCTCCTTTCTTGTGAATTAAGATAATGTTAGCGTTCTTCCAAGCTTCTGGTACTGTCGAGGTCACAAGGCATTGCGTATACAGGGTGGCTATGTTTTTGTAGCACAATCTCTCCTCCGTCCTTCAACAAATCTGCTGTTACCTGATCCTCACCAGCTGCTTTCCCTCTTTGCATTCCTCCTAATGCTTTGTTTACTTCCTCCTTCGTTACTGGCGGGATGTCCCATTGCTGTGCTCGACTGCCTCCCTCAGTAACTTGATGATTACATTCGCTACTGTATAGATTTGTGCAGGACACTTCGGCTAATTCAACTATGTTATCCATATTCCTGATGACATTGTCCTGTTTGCCTTTTAGCGCATACATCTGGTTTTTACCTATGCCCAGTTATCTCCTCACTGATTTTAGGCTACCTCTGTTCCTTAGAGCATGCTCGATTTTCTCCATGTTAAACTTTCTTAAGTCGGCTACCTTGCGCTTATTTATTAACTTCGATAGTTCTGCTAGTTCTATCCTGTCTGTTCAGTTATACGTCCTCATGCTTTGGCGTTTCTTAATCAGATCTTTAGTCTCCTGAGATAGCTTGCTGGTATCCTGTCGAACCATCCTACCATCTACTTCTGCGGCGCACTCTGTAACGATAGCTGTAAGATTGTCATTCATTGTTTCAACAATACGGTCGTCTTCAGTTAAAGCGGAAAATCTGTTTTGCAGCGACATTCTGAATTCCTCTACCTTCCCTCTTAATGCTAACTCGTTAATAGCCTTTCGCTTCACCAGTTTCGTCCGTTCCCTCTTCAAATCTAAGCTAACACGAGACCTTACCATTCTGTGATCGCTACAACGGACCTTACCGAGGACCTCCACATAAACCAAACCAAACCAAACCAAACCAAACTTTATTTTATTTTACAAATGTGCATACAGTCTTTAGGATGAGCCACAGGCCAAAAGCTAAAGAAAATAGCTTGAAAATGCCTGTGGCTCATCTAAGAGCCATTACAAAATAATAAAATAAACACATGCATACAACGGTGGAAGATCGGAAACGAGCACACTGTAGAAAGAATTTATAATATTTACGATTGAACTGATGGGTACACAGAGATGTAGTTTGAAACTAGAAAAAAAAACGATTAAAACTGAACAAATGCATTTGAAAGTTATACACTGCTGGGTTGATTACAAAGGGGAAAAGGACACCGATACATACACAAACTACAATGTATGAAAAAGAAGTTATGGAATATTTTTTACAAAGTACACTTTTAAATCATGTGGTCGGAGGTTATACATGCTCAGCTGGTTAGATTCGTAGCTGTTTAGTACATTAGGTATAAGGAAGTTAAGTGCTTGTTTACCATAGTTAGTTCTAGCTCGTGGAAGTGTCCATTTTGCAGTTGATCGGGTTTGAACATACTTTTCTATGGGCTTTAACAATGCGACATTAAGCAAAAAATTACATATTGATGGTGAAGAAAATTTGAGATAGTATAATAGGCGGTACTCAAGAAAAACATTGACACGAATTACTTCATACTTAGTAAACAATTCAGCCGTATGGGCAGTAAAACTGGCACCTGCGATAATCCTGATAGCTTTCTTTTGGAGAATTAGAATTTTCTGTAGATTTGTTTTGGATGTGGTAGCCCAAACTATGTGGCAATAGTTAATGTGTGATTGGAATAGGGCATGATAAATCATTCGTTTTATACAGGGAGGAATGCCAGGGTGTGCACACAGTATGAAGTCTATTTCATTTTTAGTCTCACTATTGGGGCTCTTCCACGTCCACTTCCTGTTTGCTCGTTTGCGGAAGAAGGTATTCATAATCCGTAAATTATTTCTATCTGCGAACTCTGCTAATAACTCTCCCCTACTGTTCCTAGAACCTATGCCATAGTCACCTACCGCCTTGTCTCCAGCCTGCTTTTTACCTACCTTTGCATTAAAGTCGCCCATCAGTAGAATGTACTGGGATTTTACTTTGGTCATTGCCGATTCCACATCCTCATAGAAGCTTTCAACTATCTGGTCATCATGGCTTGATGTAGGCGCATAGGCCTGCACCACCTTCAGCTTGTACCTCTTATTAAGCCTGATTATGATAGCTGCCACTCTCTCGCTTATACTGTAAAACTCCTCGATGTTGCCAGCTATATCCTGATTAATGAGGAATCCCACACCTTGTTCTCGCCAATCTGCTAATCCACGATAGCACAGTACATGCCCGCCTTTAGTACTGTGTGCGCCTCATCTGTCCTCCTAACCTCACTAAGCCCTATGACATCCCATTTAATACCGGATAATTCCTCCAATAGCACTGCTAAGCTAGCCTCACTTGATAAGATTCTTGCGTTAAACGTTGCCAGGTTCAGTTTCCAATGGCGGCCTGTCCAGAGCCAGAGATTCTTAGCACCCTCCGCTGCGTCACAGATCTTACCGCCGCCTTGGTCAGTTGCTCCGCAGCCGCTGGAGACTGAGGGCCGAGGGTTAATTGGTTTGTTCATAGAAGGTTGTGGCCAAGTACTACACCAGGGTGGCCAAATCCTTTTCTGGTGAGGAAGTGCGTTGTCGGTTCTGGTCACCGATATCAGGCCGCACTCCAAGCCTGGTTATGCAATTCCATCGACACGCGGAGGTTTATATTTTTTTAATCCGGTGGAGAATTGCGTGGCACCGGGATTCGAACCCTGGTCCTCTTGCACGCGAGGCGGATGTTCTACCTTTAAGCCATCGCTATATACGACTTGCTTCATCGTATATCTTCGCTCCTTCCTCATCGTCCTGTGCGCCGTAAAGCAGGTCGTCTACATAAATGCAGCTTTTCAATACCTTTGTTGTTACTGGGAATTCATCTTTCATTGTTTTAAGGTAGTGCTGAAGCGTTGCGGCGAGCAGAAATGGGCTCGATGTGGTTCCGAAGGGTATTCTGGTCATTCTGAAGCCTCCGACCTCTGGCAATGGTCTGCCTTCCATGGGACTCTCGGCGAACCACAAGAACCTCAGCGCATCGCGGTCCTCTGGCGTTACACTTATTTTTGAAGGAAGGCCTTCTCGACATCAGCGACGAGCGCGACTTATTGTCGACGAAAGTTTAGCAGCAACCGAAAGAGGTCAGGGTTTAAATTCGGCCCACACTTGAGGTTGTCGTTGTGGGATTTTGCCAGCGCACTGTGGGATGAGGCATCAAAAACTATCCTCAGTTTGGTAGTCGTGCTACTTTGCCGCAGTACAGGTTGATGGGGCATGTAGTACACTCCCTGAGAGTCGTCGCAGTGTGTGTCTATTTCCCTCTCTGCTATGCCTTCGTCAATTAGACGCCGCATTTCGGAGTCGTAATCTTTCATGAGACTCGGGTTCCTGCTCAACCGCTTCGTTAAATGCCGAAGGCGATTCTCTGCTACTCCGCGGTTGTCAGACATTTCCACATCGTCTTTCCAAGGAAGCTTTACTTCATCGCGATCGTTGATCTTCTTGATACTTTTAGTAAAATCTTCCAGGGCTTGGGAGCCTGAATTTGTGGTGAATGTGTCTGGCACACTGACTGACGATGTGTCTGACAACTCCTCGAACATCTTTAGAATCGGAGCGGTTTCTCTATCAGCCACGTTCGTTCTCATGACAATAGCATGTGTGCAAACTGTCTCTTGACATTAGGACAGTACTTGGCCCTCAACTGCCCACCCAAATACCTTCTCGACGGCAGTCAGTCTGTTGGGCAGCTTTCTCACCTTCCCAGTGATGCATTCCCAATATTGATCGCAGCCAATCAGCACATCAATTGGTGTGCCGTCGTTAAGAGTTGAATCATCACCCAAAGGAAGCATCAGATCGTGAAGTGTTTCTCTGATCAATTCGTTGGGGCAGGGGATACTGCCCCAATGCAGTATACTGCAGGGGATACTAGGGGATACTGGGATTTTATACTGCGCTTTTGGGTCGTTTCGTCGGACAAGGCACATTTCAACTCGCCTCAATGTGCGTCTGGTCTGTCCTCCTCAAAATACTCCCACCGACAGCAACTGTGTCCCGACCAATTTGTACCCGAGCTTTCTGGAGCAGTCTTCTGTTATGAAGGTTCTCTGACTGCCGCTATCAAAGAGAACTCGAGACACCTTTCTTGCTTTAGTCCCTTTGTTCAAGGCTGCAACGGTAGGCATTAGGACTGTGCGGTGAGTGTGGTCCTTTTCTGCTCCTGAGGCATGCAGACTCACTGGCTGTACCCCTTCGTTGGCCGACCGTGCGTTCTCGGCATCGTTCACAGCAGGGTCGCACATCGCTGTAGCATGTATGCGTTTGCATCTCTTGCAATTGATCTTAACCATGCATTGCCTTGAACGATGTTCATGCTTCGTGCAACTAAAGCGTCCACCTTTCGCTCTGAGAATTGTCTTCCTCTCGTTTACTGTCATCTTCGAATCGCACTCTTGACTTTCATGTCTTTTTGAGTCGGAAAACACGCATTGCATGCAGTTGGCTGCACCATGCAGGGCTGAAGCCGAAATAGGGTGAGCGTTCCCTCGATGCGTTCGTGCCTTGCGCCCATCAAAATGAGAAGCAGGCTTACCATATGCGTCACCAGGCCTGTCTTCCAGCGTCCTCTCGCGGCTCTCAAGCTCGAAGCGGAAGAATCTGAGCAGGGAATGCAGCGGCGTCAAGTGTGAGCTGTCCGACGACGACGACGTCGTTGACCCCGAATCGTCCACCACCGCAGACGTCGCTTCCTCTTGGGTCTCAGAGTGTGAACGATGGTAGCCCAAGATCAATTCCTTCGGGAGAGCGCGGAGAAGGACCGGATACAGCATCGCCTGGTAGCCATCTTACTCAATACCCAGCGTCTTCAGCCCCCCACCCCCCATGTGAACCTGTATCTCATCGTAAAGCCCTCTCAAAGCTCGCACGTTCCTTGCAGAGAACACAGGTTCACATCGATTAGGCACTGCATATGCCCCTGAATCAACGCTTCCGGATTTCCGAATCGTTGTCGCAAGATGTCGACCGCGTCGCTGTAGCAATCACCTGATGCCTGCAGTCCGCCAATTGCATGTCAAGGCCTGTCCGGTCAGCAGCGTCTTCAAGTAATTCAAGCGGTCGATGTTAGAGAGTTCCGTGTTTTTGTGGACTACCACCTCAAATTGTTCCCAAATAGCTGCCAGTTTTTTCGTTTGCCGTCGAATTTCACTAGTTCCAGCTTCGGTAATTTAATCCTTTGAGCCACGGAAGCACTACCAACGGTAGCCTGAATCCGGGTTTCCTGATTTCTGCTTCCTTGTTCGGTTTGCTCTTTCTTGAGTTTCAGTCGGCAAATGCAGGTAGCCGTTTTGTCACTGTACTCGATGACCTGCTAGAAATCAGCCTCCTCTTCATCTTCTTGGATGTTTCGCTCGATTGCTGCGTCTACATCGTAGAGCTGTTGTTTGACCACTTGTAGGCACTCAAGAAGCACGCTCACCTTTTCGATGGTGGGTGCTTCCTTGGGAGCACAGATATCTTCACTTCACTTCACTTCACTTCATGTCGGCCGTTTCTTTGGTCAGTCGCGTCGCTTGGCTTCTGACGGCCTTCCTCTTTTTTTTTCCAGAACATCCATGTTGCTGTCGTTAGTACGCTGAGTCGTTGGGTCCGCTCGACGTTCCTGAGTAATCCGTTCCCCGGGTTTCGGCACCAAAAATTCTTGTAGAAACTAAAACTGATTTAGCTCTTCGTTGATGGCAGTATACCGCTATCGTATATGTAACTTCGTTTATTGCAAGAAACAATCAAACTGTTCGTTAGGAGAGGGGCAAGAGCTCGAGAAATTACATGCTCATCGTTGGGGCTCCCCGAACGTTCGGCCCTTTTCCAGTGCCCCTCTAGACGGAACAGCTCTCCGCCCGTCTCAACGTTTGGCCCCTCTCCCCTCGGGTTCCCAGAGGCCCGCCGCCCGAGGGGAGCCGCCGCCGGCCATAAACGAGCGAGAGGTGTCTGGTTTTCGTCTCGGGAGGCGGGCTTAAGAGAATGACATACAAAAGACACACACGGTAATCATGAAAAGAAAACGTAGTTTCAACAATCAAACCGGCAATTTGAGGACCATTTAAAGGGCAGCCGATTCCGGAGAGACGGGACTCCTAGCCTCGAGTTCCGCTTCTTTAACCTGCAAGTGATGAAGCACCAAGAGAGATATAACTGAGATTAAGACAGCGGCAAAACTTTACAGAAGCCGTCGCGAGCATTTTTTCCACGTTTGCTTCCATAAGCACAGTGATTATGGACGATCTGTATAGGTTACGAAATTATTTCAGGACAAAACATGGTTGCCTTTATAACCCCTCCACGCAATGTTCTGCCCATGTTCGGGGTCTCGCGCATTTTGGTCGGGACCAGAACCATTGGGGTGAACAACTCCATTGTTTTGTCCAAAAAAAGCCCTTTATTTCGGGCGGTCATGGGCCCAATTTTCGAGCGAGTTAGATTCCCGATCTGGTAATTTGAGGACCGCTTCAAGCGCATCCGATTCCGGAGCGACAGGATTCAAAGGCTTGAGCTGCCCTACTCTAACGTTCAAGTCAAATAGCGCCAAGATAGGTATAACGAGATTAGTACAGCAGCGGAACACTAGACAATCCATGGCGATCATTTTTTCCACGTTCGGTTCCATGGGCACAGGGATTATGGACGGCCTCTACAGGCTACGAAAGTATTTCAGGGCAAATCTTGGTTGTGTCTATGACCTCTCCGCGCATTGTTCTGCCCATGCTGGGGTCGCGCATATCTTCGTCGGGAACAGTCTCATGGGGTTGAACAATTCCGTTTTGTCCTAAAAAGCCCTTCATTTCGGATAGTCAATGGGCCAGTTTTCGAGCGAGTTAGATTCTCCGACCGGCAATTGGAGGACCGCTTCAAGGGCAGCCGATTCCGGAGAGACGGGACTCCTAGCCTTGAGTGCCCCTTCTCTAAACGGCAAGTGACGAAGCACCATGAGGGATAAAATTGAGATTAAGACAGCGGCGAAACTCTACAGAATCCGTCGCGAGCATTTTTTCAACGTTTGGTTTCATGGGCACCGTGGTTATGGATGGTCTGTATAAGTGCGAAATGATTTCAGGGCAAAACATGGTTGTCTCTGTAACCCCTCCACGCCATTTTCTTCCATGCTCGGGGTCGTGCGCATGTTTGTCGGGACAAGAACCATTTGGGTGAACAATTCAATTGTTTTCTCCTAAAAAGCCCTTTATTTGGGGCGGTCATGGTCCCAGTTTTCGAGCGAGTTATATTCCCCGGCGGTATTTTGAGGAGCTCATCAAGGGCATCCGATTCCGGAGAGACAGGATTCCAAGCCTCGAGTGTCCCTTCGCTAACCTGCAAGTGAAAAAGGGCCATGATATATATACAAAGATTAGCACAGCGGCGAAACTCTACAGAATCCACCGCGAGCATTTTTTTCAGTGTCCGCCTTCTTAAGGTACGTTGATGAGAGAAGCTGTGCGTACTTTCTGCTTCTGGAGCCGATTCTTGCTGATTTGAGAAGTGTAAACAAGCTGTTTCAAGGGCCTCGGGGACGTTGATTCACTAGGAATCTTTGAAGAGCTGCATAGACTCTTCAAGCGGCTTCTGTGTGTGCTGCAAAAGTGTAACGACTGTAGACTTTATGATCTCGACTAACAAACCTCCAATCCTTTTACTTTGGCCTGGACGACTCTGATTTGGCGAGCAGTTTTTAGACCACGTCCGTGGAATTAAGCTCACCGCCGATGAACAGCAGTCCTTGAAACGGGGAAGCCTTGCTTTCATTAAAGCTTGCTCGTTCGACTTGCAGAAGCGCCTCGCGAACTCTTCGTCGCTGCTGCGAAAACTTAGAGCTATCAGTCCTCAGTCAGTTCTAGGCCCGTATGCCATGCATGTATTGAAACTTTTTCCGCGTGATCTATTCTCTTGCCTAGAACACCGCATTGAGGAGCAAGTCAGGTACCTGCGGCAGGTTGAGAGTGTCAATGCAGACTTGCCTGCCATACAGTTCTGGAGTACAGTTCACAAGTATCGGGACCAATCGGGTCAGAATCCCTTGAGAGACATCGCACAAGGTGTTACGATGCTGCTCGTCCCCACCCTGTCGAACGCAGAGGCAGAACACGTGTTTTCTGTTGCGACACTGACAAACCTTGACCTGTTATCACGAAGTTTCTTTGCCGCTTCAAATTGAGCGATGCCGCGTTCGGCGGGCATTCGTAGTTCAACGATTGACAAGCACGTTTGTTGCTCACGCCGCCGTCGATTGAATCAGTTCTTATGCGGGCGCAAGTGAGCACAAATAAAGAGCTTCGTTTGAAAATTTTGCTGCTGCCTTCCTGACCGCTGGACCGCCGTCACTACAACGTGGCATCTGGTGGAGGTGCTGGGTACTGATCCCAGTACTTCTCCGGTAGCTCTGACGTCATTCGGGGCGAAGTTCAACAGGCCTTGGGTGTGCCGCCGACCACCACGCAGCCTCAAGAGCCCCCAGCCATGACTTATGCCGCAGCAGTGCGCCGTCCTGTACCTCGACGACGGGGCCCAAGCCCCTATCGCCCTTAGCCAGCTGCTCTGGACCGCCGCCCTCTCCCCTCAGCCCGCCCGTCCTACGAGCGTCTCACACGGCCGAGGAAATGGGACGAGTGGAGAACTCTCGACCAGCGCCGACCACTACGCATCCACTGCGGCGAAGCCGGCCACATTCTCCGGCACTGCCCATATAGGAGAATGGGCATCCGAGGGTTCTCTTACGACGCCCCATGGCCTCGACCTGGCCAGAGACCAGCCGAAATCGAGTTTTTCATTGACAAGAATACTCATCGCCGAGCCACCTATCAAGTTCCCCGTCGCCATCGTCACCACGCTTAGTATCTCCTAGCCGAGGCTACGCCATGCGTAGACGCTCCCCCAGCCCACGCAAGAACAAAGATCCTCCATCGACGAAAACGCAATACCATGCCTCAAATATGAAGACAACACCGACGACGACGCGGTCAGACTTGAAGCTTTTACCACCGTCCAGAGAAGTAGCGTCGGAGTACGCCCACCGCAGCGTTACTACTCGACGAAACCGAGATCGTACACCGAAGACGTGCAATACTAAGACGCGAACAAGAGACCTTTAAGTAATGGTCGACGGTCACGACGTTACTGCCTTTGGTCGACACAGGAGCAGACTACTGCGTCATGAGCGGGCCACTCGCTGTCGTACTCACGAAAGTGACAGCAACTTGGGATGGCGCGCTGATTCGCACCGCGGGCGGTAACCTTATTACGCCGTCAGGACGCTGCACCGCGAGAGTTACAGTAAATGGGCGAACATGTGCTACAACCATCTTCATCCTACAGAAATGCTCGCGAGACGATTTTGGGAATGGAATTCCTGAATGAACATCGGGAGATAATCAACCTTCGATCTAAGTCGATCAAGCTTTCCACGGCCAAAGCCATATCTGCTGCGTCGAGAGCGACTCATCACATTGTCTTAAACGTCCTCGAAGAAGCACTGAGTGTGCCGCCCTGATCAAGTGTCGTCGCCTGCATAAAGCATAGGTAATGGCGACATCGAAACTGCCGAAGGCGTCGTCCAGGGTACACCCAGTTACTCCTGGATCGAGGACTGGGCATCGCAAGGGGAGTCGCCAAAATCTGGAATGGCCAAGCCCCGGTGCTGCTGACTTCACCGAAGACTACCGGCATCTGAACAAAGGCACGGCAATTGCTTTTCTCGACGAGCTGTCAGACATCAGACATATTTGCCCTCCCTGACCAACCCGTAGAATCATCTGACCAAGGCCAGCAACCCACATTTGATATCAACCCAGCTTTACCTTGGAGCAGACAAGAACAAATACGCAGTCTTCTTCAAGGGTACTGCGATTGCTTCTCATCAGCATCGAATTTGCGACGAACCCGGCTTGCCAAGCACCTCATTGTCACAGACGAACACGCCCGACCACTGCGGCAGAGCCCCTACCTCGTACCGCCGCTAGAACGCCAAGCTATCCGCAAGCAGGTAGAGGAAATTCTGCGTGACGACGTTATCCAGCCATCGAGGAGACCCTGGACAGCACCAGTCGTCCTAGTGATAAAGAAAGACGGCACCCTTCGCTTCTGCGTCAATTACCGCCGCCTGAACCCCAAGTGGTCGAAATTTCCGGAGTCCTTCACTACGACGTCCCTCATAGCCTGAGTTGCTTCGGGACGTTAAACCCCAACAAACCAAACCAACAAATCAAAACCAGCATTACCAAGAAGGATGTCTACCCCCTTCCTCGCATCGATTACACATTGGATAGGCTGTGCAATGCTAAGTACTTCTCATCGATGGACCTGAAGAGCGGCTACTGGCAAACTGAAGTCGACGAAAGAGATCGCGAAAAGACTTCGTTCATCGCACCAGATGGACTCTTCGAGTTCAAGGTGATGCCATTCGGCCTCTGTTCTGCCCCAGCGACATTACAGCGAGTAATGAATACGGTTCTCGCAGGTTTGAAGTGGCAAATTTTTATAGTCTACTTAGATGACGTAGTTGTCTTCTCCACAAGCTTTGAAGACCACCTCACAAGGCTTCAGATAGTGCTGGAAACAATCAAGTCTTAAGGGCTAACAGTGAAACCAGAGTAATGTCACTTCGCCTACGAGGAGCTTCTGTTCCATGGTCACGTCGTAAGCAAGGATGGAGATCACCCAGACCCCCAGAAGACGGCTGCGATCGCAGAGTTTCCACAGCTTAATGACAAGAAAGCTATACGCAGATTCCTTGGATTGTGCGCTTATTACTGGCGAATCGTCAGAAATGTTTCGCGCATCGCTGAACCTTTGACCCAACATAACAAGGCTGACGTCCCTTTTAATTGGGAAACGCCGCAAGTGGAAGCTTTCAAAGAGCTGCAGCGCCGCTTACAGTCTCCTCCTCTGCTCGGGCACTTTGATGAAAACGCCGAAACCTAAGTTCATACCGATGCAAGCAGTGTGGGCTTAGGAGCGGTCCTCGTTCAAAAGAAAGGGTAAGCAGGAGAAAGTTATCGCGTATGCTAGCGGTTCACTGTCGAAAGTCGAAGCCAACTATTCGACGGCCGAAAAAAGTGCCTCCCGATTATTTGGGTCACGTCGAAATTTCGACCCTACTTGTAAGGACGACCATTAAAGGTTTTGAGCGATCACCATGCTCTGTGCTGGTTAGCCACCTTGAAAGATCCCTCCGGCTGCCTTGGTCGTTGGAGCAAAGAGCTGCGAGCGGCACCGAGAACACAGTCAGAACTTTGTTGTCGTCTTTGTCTCCTCCCACTCGTTCCATCCCTCTTCGTCGACTAGCTTCAGGACCCTCGACTGCTGAAACACCATCTCGGCGTTAGGGTGGCGACGTTTAGCGTTGTGATAAGGTTTAAGGTGGAAGAGGTAGACGATGTGGGTGGTGGGACCATAGAAGGATGGCTAGGACGCAAGGGGAAGAATTTAATAGTTCACGTCGGTGACACGGCGCACCACACAGTAAGCCATCACGCGAGCTTTCCCTACCAGCTGCGCTAATGATGTCGCCGGTTTTCTTCTACAAGACGCCACTCTTACCGTGGCGCCCCTCGTCAACTGCTCACCGACCACAGTCGTTATTTTCTGTCCAGAGTAGTTCATGGCATTCTTGATTCATGTGGCACGCAGCACCAACTGGCGATAGCTAACCACCCACAACCCAACGGGCTTAGGGAAAGGTTCAACCGCACGCTCACCGACATGTCAGCCTTGTACGTCACGCCAGACCACCGAGATTAGAACGCAGTCGTGCCTTATGCGACGTTTGCGTATAATTCTTCTCTTCATGACAGAACAGGCTATTCCCCTTTCTACCTTTTGTTTGGTAGGCACCCCACTTTGCCTTTGGACGCACTAATAAGGATTTCTTCAGTCCCCACCACTGCTTACGCTCGGGACGCCTTCGCCCAGGCCGCGCTGGCGCCAAATAGTCCGTAGTCGACTCCATGCCTCTGAAGCTTCCCAGAAATCCGCCTACGGCCGCCGTCACCGGGCAGTCGAATATAACCCAAGATCACTCGTCCTTCTCTAGACGCCGTCTCGCAGTGTCGGTCTCTGTGAGAAGCTTATTTCTCACTACCATGGGCCCCACCGTGTCGAGCGCCGTGTCACCGACGTGAACTATGAACTTGCCCCCCTTGCGGCCTCGCCATCGTCCTCTCGCCCCACCACCGACATCGTCCACGTCTGCCGCCTCGAACCTTATCACGACGCTCATACGCCGCCACCCTAATGCCGAGACGGCGTTTCAGCAGCCGAGGGTCGTGAAGCGGGTAGACAACGAAGACAATGAGCGATGCAACAAGTGGGAGGAGACGAAGACGACAAACAAGTTCTGGCTGTGTTCTCGGTGCCGCTCGCAGCTGTTCCCTTCTATCTGTAAATATATGTAAATACATTCTTTCCCACAAAAATATTTTTCTTGGTGGCTTTGGTAGTCGCACTGCTCAAACAAACTAGAACAATCTTTTTCGCCAAAGTAAACCAGGTCACTCAACAGTTTATTCCTCAAAACACCATCATGAACTACAGTAGTGCTCCTTGGTAAAGCCATAATATTAAGCGCTTCTGTAACGAAAAGAAGAGACATTACCGCGTTGCTAAGCTTTCCCTCACTAGACAACGTTGGGCTTCGTACTCGACTGCATCCAAGGCATATGTGCAGGCAATTTAAGAGGCAAGGAAGCACTTTCATCCAGATTCTTCCGTCTATGCTCACAACAAATATCAAATTTCTGGCGCGTTAATTATCCCCCGAGGCAAAATATCTTCTTAACAGACACCTGCGCAGACCCTATTCCTTCAGACCTTGTTGTTTCAATTCTTAACAATTCTTTTGCCTAGAAATACTCTATTATATTCATGCGCGCATACTTACAGCTCAAAATCACCCGTATGCAACTATGTCGCAAGTATTACTCCATACCTTTGCTGTCATTAAACGTATTGATAACCTGAGTCTCCATTCCGCTCCACGTTGTGAACGTATTCATGCTAAGTTTATGAAAAACACTTTAGCCTATGTTTCCATTATGCTGACTATAATTTTTCAAGAATCATATCAGCCGTGTTTCGCACCGAAAAAGTGGAAAATTGAGAAGGTGACACCAGTCTACAAGTCCGGTAGCAGAACATCTCCCCTCAACTATCGTGCAATCTCCCTGACTTGCACGTGTTTCAAAATGTTCGAACATATCATTTTACAAAACGTGTTAGTTTTCTTGAATCAAACGCCTTATTCTCATCGGTACAACATGGTTTTCGGAAATTACATTCGTGCGAGACTGAAATAATATACTTTACACATGCATTACGCCATATTCTTGAGCAATCACCTGTAGCTGAGTGCCTATTCCAAGATTTTTGTTAAGCTTTCGACAAAGTATGGAAGAGATACCTATCATTAAAACTAAATAACCTTAATATTGACCCTAATCTACTGAAATGTATTGAATGTTTTCTCCTTAATCGCTCACAGTTTGTTATAGCTGATGGTTTTAATTCCTGCTTTAGGGAAGTGCATTCAGGCATTCCTTAAGTCTGAGTCCAAGGGCCTCTTTTTTTTTTAATCTACATCAATGATCTTCCGCCTGTTGCTAACTCTCATATCTTCCTTTTCGCGAATATATGTGTTTATTTTCGAGAATAACCGATAATAACTGGTGTCTACTTCAGTCTGAGCTTACCACTGCCGTTAACTGGTGAGAGTTGTTTAATGCAACAAAATATTAACAAACGCAAAATTATGTGTGCTTCAAAAATCTAGTTCTCTGATTTCGTATTACATTAAATATATTTCTTTCGAGTCTAACACCAAATAAATATCTTGCCGTTTTTATCATTGCTAGCCTAAGCTGGTCGCTTGGTAACAAGCACGTAATCCAGCCACACCAAATAAAACCACTCTGCTAGCATACCTGCCACGAAATCTATTGTTTTTCTTCCATTGCTGTCGCTTCGCCGAAAGGTGCCTCCTATCGCACTGTTTCACAAGTTGCATCATCATCTTGTACTGCGCGGTCGCCTTATCCCACAGCCACTTTGTGTATCCCATCGTAATGACCATCCGCATCAAGTCGGTTTCGATTCTTGTTGCGCCAAATATTTTTCTCGGTCTTTCTTGCCGTGTACCTCGCGCGAGTAGAGGCACCTTCCCGTAGATATTGCCGGCATCAATAAGTACGATATGTTGCGCGAAGCTATAGCTAGCATTGTATATTGAGGTTTTATTTAAATTTGTATCTCTGCTGCATTTTCTCAACTTATTGTTGTGTTTTTACTACTCCTCCTCTGTAATGCCTCTGGGCCGGAGGGGTAAGATAAATATATTCAACACGTCACCATACCGAACAGAGATTGCTTGATTGTTTGAACAAACAAATAAGTGGCAGGCTGCATGGGAAGATCAGGTAAACAACAAGCTGTGTTCTGTAAAGACCATTTTAAGAGAATGTATATGACGTAGCCATGAACAACATTTTGCACAAGGTATTTTGTGTCGCGTGCGCGTATGTAGTGGAAGCGTATTTTACTAATTACAGTTTACTAATTATAAGAGAAATGTGAGAAAGATACGGTGGTGAACTCACAATAAGCCACATTTTATTCCCGTGTATAAAACATGAACTAAGAAAAAACATTCGAAAACATTTTGCAACAAATACATCCGATTACAGCCAGTGTTGCTTGTAGGTGTTGAAGCAATTTACGCTTTTTCATGCATTTTTCTATTTTTCCAGGCAGTCGGAGTTTAAAGAAACTATAGGCATCACAAGCTTCACCTTCAATGCAAGACACTCTAACCAAGTGTTTGGCTCATCATGGCATTGTGGTTTAGCACAACTAAGCCAAATATAATCTTCGAATGTATGGGCCGATAGTCATCGTGCATGCAGAATAACTAGTACAGCTGGCTGAGTGAATCTGTTTTCTGTAGTGGCAGGTACAAAGGCATCATCGATACACAGTAGATCAACTTAATTTTTATTGATATCCGCTGGCAGAGTATTTCATTCATTCATTCATTCATTCATTCATTCATTCATTCATTCATTCATTCATTCATTCATTCATTCATTCATTCATTCATTCATTCATTATTACAGCGCAAAGACGGCACAGAACAAGAAGGGGACACAACAGCGCTGACTGTCAACTAAGGTTTATTCGAGACCAGTAGGGTTTGTTATACACCTGGCGATCAGAACGGGAAAACAAACATACAAGAATAGCTGTAGGCACGCGCAAGGGTACAGTAACGGCGGTTATCCGGCACGTGTCAGATTTCACAATCTAGATACTTCATCTCTTTCTGGGACAATGCCACTGATGGTGCGCTTATGCACTCGTCCTGCAGTCTTATAATCATAGCAGCTTCTATTATTTCTCTTGTTAATGTGTCTCGGTGTTTCCCTATGACACTGCATTGCCTGTACATCGGTTCACATTTATCCTCGCTGTCATCTTCTGCGCTGCAGTCCCTGCAATGTTTGGCTACGTGGCCTGTGGTAGCCACACGTGCAACATTGTCACTGTGTATTTATTTCAGCTGATTAGAGGAAATCTTGTAGCCATATTTTCTGACACTGACTTTTTTAGAGTTTGCAGATAACACCCATACTTTTCGCCTCCCAGGCACATCTCATGAACACATTTTAGAAGCATATATGGGCTTCAACTGAGCAAGACGATCGTAATGCTCAAACAATAAATGGTACTCTGGCAGACTATCGTTGCGGACTGCGCTGTAGAAGTAGGTGGTAGGATGATTCAACAGGATACTGGCAAGGAATCTCAGGAGGAGAAATATCTGATCAGGAGACGCCAAAGAATGAAAGGGACTAACCCTACAGACAGAGTAAAACTGGAAGTCTAATCAAAGTTAGTTACAAAGCGCAAGCTAGCCGAAATAAGCCAGTTGAACATGGAGAGACTCGGATATTTTAAAAAAACGGTTGTAGCCTAGGAGTGGTGAAGAGGAAACTAAGCATTGAATAAACCAGATGCAGGTGTTAAGAGATGACGAGGGCAAAGTGATTAGAAATATGGGTAAGATAGTGAAGAAAGCCGAATAGTTCTTCGCAACTATGTATAGCAGCAGAAATAATCAGGACGTTAATGAGAGGCAGTAAGCCACTTGAATAGGACATCCTGCCTGTACGGAACGAAATAGTAGAAAAACTTTAGGGGCTGTTGGAAAGACGAAACCCGCAGATAAGGTTCAAGAAAACAGCAGGTTTCTTCAAACACGAAGGAGAGATTGTGCTAGAAAAGCTGCCTTCTTATGTACGCAACGCCTTATGAACTGGCGCGTACAAGAAGCTTTCAAGAGCGCTCACATCGTATCAATTAATCGAAAGGAGACGTTAAGGACATGAAAAATTACATACTGATCATATTACCGTTCATTGCCTACAAGACATTTACTAAGGTACTCGATAATAAAGTCGGTACAGGCATAGAGTTCAGACAACCAAAAGATGTTTGTAGGCTGGTTTTGTTGTGGATAAGCTACGCATTTTCGGGCACACCATGTGCATCGAACCGGTCTAATTATTTTAGAAGTGCTCCCGTTCAGGGCTAACACGAGTGCGCATTTTCCGTTAATAAACAGACGCCAGGCGGTCACCTCAACTCTGCTAAATAGGGTAAATTTTGTGAGCAAAAATGTGGGCCAGCGTGTTATGAGAGTGCCATTCTCTCTGAAGCGGGAAACTTACCTCCTTTCCAATGGCCATGCCACCTGACTTCTGTCGTTTGAGCAGCGGTGCCCTCCGTTTCTAGCCCCATAGTATACGGTAGCGCGTGCATGGAGGATGCAAGACCCTAATTCCAGAGATATTAACACATCAAGTGGTTTTTGTTCACATACTGCTGGTATTCGATAAGCTGAGACATTTTAAATAATAAGGAAAAATTTTGCTGGTTTCATCATCCGACTACCGTTTCTGCAGGGTTCGATTCAGAGCATCATTGGGTACCGGTCGGTTTTTTCATCGAAGCATATTTTCGGTGGCCTTGCTCTTGGTGCTTCAAACGATGGCTATTTGCCATTACATTTGGCGCGACCCCACAGTCAAGAAATAAGCCTCTTTGCCATTTGCGTAATAGAATACACCGCCTTCCTGGCAAACCGGTGAAAAAGGCTCCAGTTTGTCTTATTACGTAAAAGCAGTCGAATATATCTGACACCCTCTTAACCAACAAGTTTCATGCTTACCTCAGTGCGAGAAAACATACTCCGGAGTTCGATATTGAGACGATGGAGCACGCAGTTTCGAGAGGGAAATGACGGTTATGGTGGAAGAAAGTGGGGATGAGTAAGTACCCGTAAGCGTGCTTAGTTTGCAGGCTAAAATGCAGCATAGAATTTGACACTGCAGGAAAAACGTCTGTTCTCCAGAAGCTAAATAGTACTGCATCGATAACGATCCAAACCCATTTTTGCTCGCCATAGACTGAACACAGCTGCCAAGGCGGATTCAATGACACTGTAAATAGCAATAAAAAATACGAAGATTCTCGATTACATCAAAAACAAACTTTCCCCACGTTAACTAACCTTACTGCAGGTGACAGGCTCCGAACGAAAAATTCAAAGTAGCAAAAAATGCTACGTTATATAGGACGGACGCGATATCTCTTTCAAGCACTTATTAAACGTTTCTAATGCTCCGAATCGTTTTTTGTTCTTGTTTTTGTCTGAAGTAAGAATTGAATTCCTGCCATTATGCTTGCAAGTTCTTATCTCCAGAATAATTTGCTGAAGGGCAAATTTTCCCCGGTCAGAAAGTGAGATCAGCAACCAGAATTTATTCGCATTTCGGCTGCATTTAACTGCATTTCACTGCGCTACCACGGCAAAAATTCCATACCATAACTTTCCTCTCAGCAGGTGAGTGTTGCAAACACTCAACTGTCAGGCCTGTTCTCCAGTTAAGCTACAACATTTTCGTTGGACTCTACCACAGCAATTGCCAGCCACACTTGACTGCCATGCTGAGGGACAGTCGCCGATCTGAGCGCCACTGTAACCGAGCCGGCAAGGCCACCATTTTCTGGTCACATGACTTAGTTCTTTGGAAGCCCTTGCATTGTGATGCAGGCCCTATAAAACAGATCATATCACGTCTCTAATATTAACACAACCAAATATGAAAAACTTTCGGCACGGTACCCTAAGTGTTGTGGTGAATATTTCGGTAAAATTACTTGCCCTCCTCTGGAGTTGAGAAAAATTGGACTAGAAAGATATACTTTTTTATCTCATTCGCCAGCAAAATGGCAGAAAAACTTACTTGATCGAATAGCTTTCAGCGAGAAGTTCGTTCTCCTGGCCACCTTGCTCACCAGTCGGATTTCTTGTAAGCAATTCATGTAGGTGAATAACCCAGCCATGAATGCAACAGCGTACATGCGTTTGATAGGCAGCGCTCGAAAACCTTCACTTGTCGGGTAACAGTACAACTAATGTGAACAATTCCAGTGTTTTGTTCTTAAAGCAGTTTATTGTGGGCGTCATGGGCCGTTTTGGAGGGAGTCTGGTTCCCCGACCGGCAGCCTGCAAAGGGTTTGAACGGGAGCCGAGTGGGCAGCGAAGGCACGTTCAGCCTTGAGTGCCCCTTCTACAACCTGCAAGTGAAAATGCGCCATGACAGACACAACAGAGATTAGCGCAGCGGCGAAACTCTACAGAATCCGTAGCGCGCATTTTTTCTGCGTATCTTTCAGTCGGCACAGGAACTGTGGACGGCCTGTATAGGCTACGAACGTATACAGGGCAAAACACGGTTGTGCCTATGACCACTCGACGCAATGTTCTTCCCATTCTCGGGGTCGCGCGCACATTCAACCTTGTCTGGAAATTATGCCAGCTAACACCAAGCTATGTTGACCCATCATCATGCGCTCTTTAAATTTTCAAATATGCGTGCCAATTACCACAGGAAACGCGTAGGTATTTTATTGTCGTGGCATGCCGTCCTCTGTGCCACCGTGTTGTTAGTACCGGGAGCCCGTTCACGAGACGCTGCTTCATCTACATTACGCCATATAAATATGTCGTGCCTGAATCTTCGGGGCCATGGCACACAGGCAACGGAAGCAGAGGAAGGGCAGATGCAATTCACAGAAAAGCAGGTGCATCCTGCGGATGCACGTCATCTAAAAGGTTACGCGTTTAATAGTGAACAGTGCTCGTTCTACTCTGCTACTGATGTTGGTATACCTGCCATGCAATACGGCTGAAAGCGATAACAGAGCAATATAGTTGGAAAATCTCAATCGCACCGCCTTCACTCTGTTTTCCTTTTCGGTTAATGCGCAATGTCGATGCCATATATAATGCTAGGACGGAAATATTAACCTCAATCAAAACGTTTAGGTTTCCTTCACGTTTATTAAGTTTCCATTCTGTTTATGGGAACCTCAAGGCGACAGAGGCTCGCAGGGACGCTCTATTAAAATACTTCGCCAGACGCACAAAACCTCCTGGGTGGAGTGGGCACGAACTGTACCTATTACACCTAGTAGCTGTTTTTTTCTAATTCAGGTGCAAAAGATCGACTTTCTTTCATGTACCACCTGTATATTCCTTAGACGGCCCGTTCTGAAAACTAGCTTCACCGTCTGTACAGTTCACCGCGCGTGTGCGCACGTGTGGCGTTAACGGAAAGTGTGAACAGATAGTGTTGACAGAAAGTTTGGACAGAAAGTGCGGGCACTTACCTGAGCTCACGCGAGTTACTCGTAAGCTCGGGTAAGTCCGGAGCAGCGTCGCGCCAGCTCCGCAAGAGGTTGCGCGGTTTCATGATCAACGCGTACTAAGCTACACAAACGCACAAACGGCCAATGGACTAGCGCAAACAGGAGTACACAATGCTTTCGCATTCGGAGTACGCCAGGAGACGCAAGTGCCACCGGAGGTTTTTGCAACGAGGGCTGCTCTATGACACGGCTGTGCGCTGGCGTGCTCTTGATGTGCAGCAGGGTTTTTCTCGCGAAGTTTTTCTGAGCTTCAGCAAGGATGTCGAATACGGCCCAGTGAACTTTTTCCGCTCTGCCGGATTGAAGCAATGAGCATGACGACCCGCAAACCAAGATATCCACTTTTGCGCTTTTCGTGCTTAGCAGGGGGCGCACAGCTGGCACGCCGCGCTGGGCTCTCTCGAAGCTTCGCAAATACCGCACACTGCAGTTCGTTTCCTCCACGTAGTAGCGGGCTAGAGTGGTCCTGCAGGAAGTGCGCATAATTTCGGCGGTGCCGCTTCAAATCAAGGCGGTTTCATTCAACTGGCTTTGCCTTCCCATGTTTCAGTGTAGCCATGCCAATCGGATCGGAATGCGGTAAAAAGTGACCTCACTGATGGAAATTGTGAATTTTTGAGAGCCTCTCAAATCAGGGCACCATCACGTTTCTATGCAACATTTCTATCAGATAGTGCTATCTACCGAATAGTCTGTGTTGATGCCAAGTGCGGCAGCGAGCAGATTGAGGCTTCCACCTCGCCTGGACACATCGACAATCATTGCTCGGTCTCCCACGGACTCTGGTCTGTAGTTCCCTCACGAGACAATTTCCTAGGCCGCCCTCGCTTCATGACGTGCTCCATCTCAGTCGATTGCGGAGTATTCTTTCTTTACCGCTGTCCAAACGGTAAGCTTGAAGTTTCTGTAGGAAACCGCATCAATGGGCCCGACGTTGTGCACTGCTTGCTGCACATCGGTTTCCCTGTAAATGCCGATACAGCCGTTCGCTTATGCTTCGAATGATTACTACCACATGTAATAAATTTGTACGCCCCTTTATTTGCGCTAATTTTTAGGTGATAGCTTCCAGTACAATCTCGTTTTAGTAAGATATCTCTCTCATCGTGTTTCTCCGACTTGTGCAAGTGAGCGAAAAGGAATCAAGACAAAAGAACCCGAAGTAGTTAGCAGAACGGAAGCTTTGGCAAGTTTTTAGTCCATTGAACACTAGAGGGTGGTTTGAAATAGGAATGAAGGATGACAAATGAGGACGACCAGCTACTTCTGCCCCTGCTCCAAATCGCGCTCTATTCCTAAGTAGTTAGAAGACGGCCGTAATATCGTCTGCTCACAATTCTTAGAATACTGTTTACGGAAAACACTGGCTAGTGTGCTCACCGACAGCGTCGGAGGGATACAGGCTTCAATCACTGCCGCGGATCGACGGCCGCGGCGCAGGCGGCAGCGCTCGTCGTTGCCGCAGCGTCCCCTGCTAGCCAACCCCACGCTCTAAGGGACACCAAGAGCTTCGGGCCCATAGACGCGTCGCAGCCGCCGGCGTCGCCGCACCTACTCCAGCCACATTTCCCGCTTACCTGCAGCCCGGCACCCGCGTCGCAGACTGCTTCTCAAGCTGACGACTCAGACATGGATCTTACAGCATCCCCGGTAGGCGACACTCCATCCCCGGAAATCAGCTGGAGCACCATCGGTGCCAGCCGTAAACCTGCTTCTGCAACCCAATCCCGCGCCAAGCTCATCACAGTGGGCATCCACCTTCCCCGTGGTACCCTCACTCAAAAGCTGCCTCTCTGCGACGTGCTCGCCGCAGCCATCGCCGCTGCACCACGCTCCTCCAAGACCAGTGCAGACATCACCCTTCAGGCTAAGACAGCCCAAAGCCTTGTGTTTTTAAAAACTCATTCTACTCATTGCCCACCTACTACTTTCTATCACGCATCTTCAGCTTCACGGTAAGCCTATCAGCGTCACAACATATGCCCCCATGCTCCCATCTCATGCCTCAGTGTCATCCATAACGTCGGTGGCCACTACACCCCTGATGACCTCATGCATGAACTCGAATCTTTCAAAGCAGACACTCTAGCTGCTCGCATCATGGGCACCACTCAATCGGTGCTCATAACTTTTGCTGCTACCTTCATCCCCCACTTTGTATATTTTAAACGCGTTGCCTTCCAGTGCCGTCCTCATGAGCTCAAGCCTCCCACCTGCACCCGTTGTCTCACTCTAGGACACCGCTCCCACCAATGCCCCCAGCAAAGTGTTCCGGCCAAGTGCCGTCGCTGTGCTGCTCCTCTACCCGCCGACCCTTCCGCTAATGTAGGTAGCCAGCCCTGGTGCGCTCATTGCCAGGTAAACACCAACCCCTCCCTCGACCCCACTTGCCCTTCCTCCTCGTTAAATAAAGCAAGTGTGCCAAAGCTGCATACTTCTGAATTCTAGCTTTGCCCCGGGCCACTCAACCTACCACCCCCCACGTCCTCTAATAATGTCTCCTCCTCTAATCATGAACCTCCATCAGCTCCGATCACGTCACCACCAGGCTCCTATGCCGCCATAGTTAAAGGATCCTCGGTGCCATCGTCCCTCTCTTCCACTACACCACTTTCTCCATCCTTGACTGACGACAGCCGCTCGTTCGACCTCCGGCTCGCAATGCTGGAACGCCAGCTGCGAGAGCAGCAGCGCATTTCCCACGATCTACAACAGCAGATACAGTCCTTGACTCAAACCCTCCAGACAACCACCTCCTCTCTTACCTCCCAGCTTAGCAAGCTAAATGAGCAGCTTGCCACGTTCACCACTCCCTCCTCCAGCGCCCAGGTCGCCCCTTTATTTATTTATTTATTTATTTATTTCATGTTCCTTCATGGCCCTTGGAGGGCATTAGAGAAGGCAGTGAGCAGTTTACAAATACGTACAGAATGTATACACAACGGGTTATTTAAAACAATAGCTAACGCGCGTATTTAGCAGCATCATTACACAAGATTTCGATGATAAGAGAATACAAGTAAACAATATTGCAAAAAAGTATGAAACGCGAAAAAACTTTACGTTTGAGAAACAAAAGTATACAAAGTAGTGTTAAGGCATAAGGTCATTTAGAAATACTCATAACACAAGCTATAATACAAAGCAATGACAACACAGTTAGCAACAGTAAGCGGCAAAAATAACGAAAATGCATGTTTAAAATTGGCGAAATCGCTGTATACAGGATAGCAACGTGAAAATAAATAAAATGACCATTTTATCTAATCTACGACAAAATGATCCCGCAACCGTTTTTTAAATTCTTCAATGTTGTTAGTAGTAAGTAAGGCTGCAGGTAGGTGGTTCCACTCGGGTGACGTCCTGGGAATGAAAGATGCCAAGCAAGCAGTAGTGCGGCAGAGTGGGATGCCGACCTTCTGCGGATGATCAACGCGTGATGAAATGTATGTAGGTGGAGTGAACAGTGCTCTTTTTAGGTATTCATTCGTGTGAAAAATTTTAAAGAAAAGGCTCAGTCGTGACACTTTTCTGCGCGTCTCAAGGGGTGGTAATGACAATGCATTTTTCATGAGTGTTACGCTATGTGAACGATTATAGTCTGAAAAAATAAAACGGGCTGCTCGATTTTGTACAGCTTCAAGAGCTGTTATCAATGATTTAGTTTGCGGGTCCCAAATTGAAGAAGCATATTCTACCTTAGAACGCACCAAAGATTTATAGATTGTTAGTTTGACAGAAGAAGCGAGAGAAAAATTTTTTTTTATGTATCCCAGCATGCGATTAGCGTTGGCGACAATGTAGCTGACATGATCATTCCAAGTGAGGTTTGGGGTTAGATACACACCAAGATATTTAAACGATGTAACTGGTGCTAAAGATGTGTTGTTAATAGAATAGACTGGAGTATTAGCCATTTTACGACGTGAGAAGCGCATCACTTTGCATTTAGTTTCATTAAGGGTCATTCGCCATTTAGAGCACCAGATAGAGACTGCGTCCAGGTCAGTTTGTAGCAATTCAACGTCGTTAGAATTCTTAATCACATGGTAAACAGCACAGTCATCAGCAAAAAGTTTCATAGAACAGAAAAGGTTGGAAGGTAGATCGTTAATATAAACAAGAAAAAGTAAGGGACCGAGCACCGATCCCTGCGGCACACCAGATGTTACTGCAATTAACGAAGAGTTGTGATTGTTAGCGTGCACGAATTGTGATCGGTTCGTTAGAAAGGATTTAATCCACGCTGACCTTGTCCAAACCACCACACAGGCACATCACACTCGCTTGGTTCAGCTGGAAACTTCGGTTCTCCAGACTCTTACCACCCTACAAGCACAATCAAAACAATTGGAATCCTTGACTTCTATGCTCTAATCCGTCCATGAGTCACTGCCCCTGGCAAAAAAAAAGTAACGCGTACCATCGCGTTCCTCTCCACTATCATAATGGCGTTTGGCGAGGACCTCGAGATTGTTCAGTGCAACTGCCGAAATCTTTGCCACAATAAGACCCCCCTCCATCAGTACCTACTCACCCGCCCCTCCCTGCCACATTTTCTCCTTCTCCAGGAGGCCCGGACGGCCCGCACTGTCCCAGGCTACCGCGCCTACCATGCCACTACGGCCACACCACTTGCGTCTATATGTACGCAGTGACGTGCCCGTGGAGCCAATTGACATCCCCTCTACCCTCCTTAAATATTTAGTTGGTGTGGTTTATTACCACCCTTCTTCCCGCATCTCACTCGTCCTTTTGTCTTTTTACAACCCCCCTGTCACTTCGTCTTCGTTCTCTGGTCTGGGTAAATTCCTTCACTCTCTTCCTTCTACCTCCCATCTCCTCTTTGGTGGTGATTTAATGCCCCTCACACACTCTGGGGCTTCCCACAAACCCTCAAACCCGGCCGCCTCCTCCATTGTTTGGCCCAGGAACGCCACCTCAC
The DNA here is from genome assembly GCF_055824585.1 of Amblyomma mixtum. Lineage (NCBI taxonomy): Eukaryota > Metazoa > Arthropoda > Arachnida > Ixodida > Ixodidae > Amblyomma > Amblyomma mixtum. The sequence continues at coordinate 6,793,050 of NC_143017.1, forward strand.
CCTTCTTAATACTCCTGGCTCCCCCACTTGAGCGGGCACTGCCTCACAACGCCCCACGACTCCCGACCTCACTTTCTCTCGGGGTTCACTTTCCTTTCACTGGCAGGTGACAGCCGAAACTCTTCTCAATGACCAATTTCTCATCCATATTACCACCACTCTTTCCCACATCCCTCGATGTCACCCGGTTATTCACACTGACTGGCATGCCTTTGGCACTAATCTCGCCTCCGAATCCTTTCAATCCTACGACGACTTGACGTCGCGCATCTCTGCAGCGCTCACGTCCAGTAGCCGTCGCGTTCGCTCTCGTAACCCAATCCCAGACCCAGATCCTTACCTTCTCCGTTTATGGCGCCGCCGTAAACGTCTTCAACGCTCCTTTCACTCCCAACCCCACAATGCCCAACTTTCCTCCCGGACCGCATGTGTCCGGGATGAGATCGTTGCCCATTGCGCATCCCTCGAGCACTCGAGAACTCTTTGTGATGGCCTTGACTCTGCATTGCACTCGCGATGCACATGGTTTCTCTCTAAATCCCTCCTTGGGACTAAGCCTGCCCTTGCTCCCACTCTAGCTAAAGCCCTCACCCAGGGGACTCATTCCGATGTTTTTGATCAGCTCGCCTCTCTTCCGCCCCCTGTGACACCCTGCTACCCGGTGTACTCGCGCGGACCCAACTCCGATCTAGATCCGCCCTCTAATCTCTTGGAGCTCGAATCGGCTCTGGCTGCTAATGCTACACGCTCAGCACCCGGTGAGGAAGCCAATACATACACCACACTTCGTAACATTCCTGACTGCGCCAAAGAAATCTTTCTTCAAACCTACAATGAGGCTTGGGACAGCGGCTGCATGCCGAGCCCCTGGACCTCGTCCCTCATTTCTATGACTCCAAAGCCGGGCAAACCTCCCTCCCTCTCTAACCTCCGCCCAATCTCCCTGATGTTGTGTGTTGGTAAGACCCTTGAGCGAGAGGCTCTGACTCGCTTCTCTAATTTTCTTGACTCGAAGGCATTCTTCCCCCATTCTCTCATCGGCTTCCGACGCCACGTCTGTGCACAGGACATGATTCTGATTCTCCAGCATACCTTCCTGCCACCTACTCCTACTTAAGTTCACGCTCTCGTGGCCGTCGATGTTCCAAAGGCCTTCGACGTTGCTTACCACGACTACATCCTTTCTCAACTTGCCTCCTTTGGCTGTGGCTCCCGCATGTACTCTTATATCCATTCATTCCTCTCTAAACGTGTGGCTCGCATTCGAGTAGACACCCATCTTTCTGACCCATACCACGTCAGCCGTGGCACTCCTAAAGGTGCTGTGCTCTCTCCTATCCTTTTAAATCTCGCTATGGCCCCTCTCACCTCAAAGCTGGCTGAAAGTCCCGGCCTCCGTCATATATTATACGCCGATGACATAACTCTCTGGTGTACGTCTGGCTCTCCCGGTCACGTACAAGACACCCTGCAACGTGGGCTAGATTTCATCGACTCCTTTCTCACCACTGCTGGCCTCTCTCCTGCTCCTGAGAAATCCCAGCTCCTTCTCAACCATTCCTCCTACCAGCGCTCACACAACCACTTCGTCTCTCTCCATCTTTCTGGCTCTCCCATTCCTGTCCTCACGCACTGCAAAGTTATTGGCTTCCCTTAGCATTCGGCCACACAACCTGCCACTCGGGAACTCACTTCCTGCGGCGCGTGGTCACTCGACGCTCAGGTCTCCACGAGGCTCATGCGTGCCAAGTTGACCAGCGCAGGCCCTGAAAAAGATCTTGTACTTTGCATCCTACGCTTCCTTCACTCAGACTCAACTTAACGCTCTCGAGACTGCCCTTGTGGGCCTCTACAAGGCAGCTCTCAACCTCCCTATCACTACCTCTACCGCTAAGCTCTTTGCAACAGGCCTCTTCCATCCTCTCCGTTCTCTTCTTACTCGCCATCGTGACTCACAGCTTGCCCGGCTTTCCCTTACCCGTCAGGGTCAGTGGTTATTGGCTCAAGCGGTTATCTCGCCCATTCTAATCTCTCCATTCACATTTAGTAAAGCTGAGATCTCCATTCACCTCTGCTATTCCCACCCCAGCTCCCAATCTTCGTGTTCTCCCCCTCCCGACCAACATGTCCCCCGCCCTGGATGCCGGCTGTCGTCATGCGGCCGCGCAGCACCATTCCTCTCTGATACCTAGGGCGTAGCCTACACGGATGCCTCCTTCGTGGCTGCTCGAGGTTCCTGCGGCTACGCCCTGTGCCATCCCCACCTCCCCGCCCCTGGAACCCACACCAGCGGGCCGTATCTGCGCCCTCCGGACGCATTGTCCTCCAGGTCCTCGCCATTACGCATGCCTTCCATGCATTTGCCCTCCTTCCCTCTCTTCAAGAGTACACAGTCTATACAGACTCACAAGCCGCTATACACTACATATAGAAACGCACCCTAACCCCTTCTCTTCAACAGGAGGTCGAACGAGTGGTTTTCGCACTTCAGCCTTCCATCGTTTTCCTCCGTTGGGTCCCCGGACTTTTAGCGATTGACGACAATGAGCTTGCCCATCAGCTTGGCCGCGACACACTTTTCCGGGCACCGTTGATCCCCTGGCCCAAGCGCCCGGAGGACGGTGGGAGACTCCCCCTTCGCCGCACTATAAAAGAGGTCTACCTCGAGCTCCGCCTTGACAAACGCCTTTACCCTCCCCCTCATCCATCACTCACGGTAGCCGAGGCTCGCCTTCGTCGGCACATCCAAATGAATGCAGTCATCACCCCATCCCGCCTCTTTCTCTATCGCTATCGATCGCACTCTTCCTGTGCCAACTGCCCCTGTATCTATGAGGATCTGGCCCATTGCCTCTGCTATTGCCTGGCTGCTCGGCAGTCGGGTTCCTACCTCCACATTCTCTATCACCACCTGGCTCGACTGACTTGGCGCTGAAGGGGAGGAAAAACAGCGACTTTTAGTCGCCCAGGCGGTCGACATGCTCGGCCTGTAAATTATGGTCGAAGAAAGGTCTTCTACTACTACTACTACTACTACTACTACTACTACTACTACTACTACTACTACTACTACTACTACTACTACTACTACTACTACTACTACTACTACTACTACTACTACTACTACTACTACTACTACTACTACTACTACTACTACTACTACTACTACTACTACTACTACTACTACTACTACTACTACTACTACTACTACTACTACTACTACTACTACTACTACTACTACTACTACTACTACTACTACTACTACTACTACTACTACTACTACTACTACTACTACTACTACTACTACTACTACTACTACTACTACTACTACTACTACTACTACTACTACTACTACTACTACTACTACTACTACTACTACTACTACTACTACTACTACTACTACTACTACTACTACTACTACTACTACTACTACTACTACTACTACTACTACTACTACTACTACTACTACTACTACTACTACTACTACTACTACTACTACTACTACTACTACTACTACTACTACTACTACTACTACTACTACTACTACTACTACTACTACTACTACTACTACTACTACTACTACTACTACTACTACTACTACTACTACTACTACTACTACTACTACTACTACTACTACTACTACTACTACTACTACTACTACTACTACTACTACTACTACTACTACTACTACTACTACTACTACTACTACTACTACTACTACTACTACTACTACTACTACTACTACTACTACTACTACTACTACTACTACTACTACTACTACTACTACTACTACTACTACTACTACTACTACTACTACTACTACTACTACTACTACTACTACTACTACTACTACTACTACTACTACTACTACTACTACTACTACTACTACTACTACTACTACTACTACTACTACTACTACTACTACTACTACTACTACTACTACTACTACTACTACTACTACTACTACTACTACTACTACTACTACTACTACTACTACTACTACTACTACTACTACTACTACTACTACTACTACTACTACTACTACTACTACTACTACTACTACTACTACTACTACTACTACTACTACTACTACTACTACTACTACTACTACTACTACTACTACTACTACTACTACTACTACTACTACTACTACTACTACTACTACTACTACTACTACTACTACTACTACTACTACTACTACTACTACTACTACTACTACTACTACTACTACTACTACTACTACTACTACTACTACTACTACTACTACTACTACTACTACTACTACTACTACTACTACTACTACTACTACTACTACTACTACTACTACTACTACTACTACTACTACTACTACTACTACTACTACTACTACTACTACTACTACTACTACTACTACTACTACTACTACTACTACTACTACTACTACTACTACTACTACTACTACTACTACTACTACTACTACTACTACTACTACTACTACTACTACTACTACTACTACTACTACTACTACTACTACTACTACTACTACTACTACTACTACTACTACTACTACTACTACTACTACTACTACTACTACTACTACTACTACTACTACTACTACTACTACTACTACTACTACTACTACTACTACTACTACTACTACTACTACTACTACTACTACTACTACTACTACTACTACTACTACTACTACTACTACTACTACTACTACTACTACTACTACTACTACTACTACTACTACTACTACTACTACTACTACTACTACTACTACTACTACTACTACTACTACTACTACTACTACTACTACTACTACTACTACTACTACTACTACTACTACTACTACTACTACTACTACTACTACTACTACTACTACTACTACTACTACTACTACTACTACTACTACTACTACTACTACTACTACTACTACTACTACTACTACTACTACTACTACTACTACTACTACTACTACTACTACTACTACTACTACTACTACTACTACTACTACTACTACTACTACTACTACTACTACTACTACTACTACTACTACTACTACTACTACTACTACTACTACTACTACTACTACTACTACTACTACTACTACTACTACTACTACTACTACTACTACTACTACTACTACTACTACTACTACTACTACTACTACTACTACTACTACTACTACTACTACTACTACTACTACTACTACTACTACTACTACTACTACTACTACTACTACTACTACTACTACTACTACTACTACTACTACTACTACTACTACTACTACTACTACTACTACTACTACTACTACTACTACTACTACTACTACTACTACTACTACTACTACTACTACTACTACTACTACTACTACTACTACTACTACTACTACTACTACTACTACTACTACTACTACTACTACTACTACTACTACTACTACTACTACTACTACTACTACTACTACTACTACTACTACTACTACTACTACTACTACTACTACTACTACTACTACTACTACTACTACTACTACTACTACTACTACTACTACTACTACTACTACTACTACTACTACTACTACTACTACTACTACTACTACTACTACTACTACTACTACTACTACTACTACTACTACTACTACTACTACTACTACTACTACTACTACTACTACTACTACTACTACTACTACTACTACTACTACTACTACTACTACTACTACTACTACTACTACTACTACTACTACTACTACTACTACTACTACTACTACTACTACTACTACTACTACTACTACTACTACTACTACTACTACTACTACTACTACTACTACTACTACTACTACTACTACTACTACTACTACTACTACTACTACTACTACTACTACTACTACTACTACTACTACTACTACTACTACTACTACTACTACTACTACTACTACTACTACTACTACTACTACTACTACTACTACTACTACTACTACTACTACTACTACTACTACTACTACTACTACTACTACTACTACTACTACTTTTATTTCACTAAGAGACATAGTTCACAGTAAAACGTACAGTGAAGAGAGTAGCACCTCATAGCTAGCCAGTTCCGAAGAGCTCCCAGCTCCTGCATCGAAGTGAAACCTGCAAGGCTTAGCGACGAATAGGGCAGCCAGGGAGAGAGCGAAGTTCGTCGCCCGGCGTGCTCGCGGGCAGCATCATTGCTGAAAGCTCGGCTCTCTAACAGATTGGCTCAGCATCTTGTGACTTGCACTCGCAAGGCTGGCAAATCGAGCACTTAGCGGCGGGCCTACAACACAGCGCACGTTTGCAGTACAGGTGAACAACTTTTACCCCACATATGCTTGGGATACCGGCTGTGTAGCAGCCACGTTAAAACTCGTCCTCGACGCCATCGTCACCGTTCGTGACGTACTGGCTGAGAACTTCAGTTCGAGTACGCGCTGAGGTAAGCTGCTCGTTTTTCCCGGAACAATTTGAACTTTGCTTCTATCGGTTTCCGTGTGGGCTCTTGCTTGCGAAAGTACAATAGAAGAGGATGCGGCGAGTGCGAGCTGCTGTTGCATGTGGGCTAAAATGTGACGCAAATATAAAGGTAGTTTCGTAGAGCAGTTGATGTCAAAGTAATCCGCTTGTACGGGTCACAACTGAGCCCTCAGTTTCATGTAGATCTCCATCGAGCATGCCAGTGTCGCGCAAATTATAGCATCGCAGCTGCTTTCCGTCCTACTGCTCGTATCCAACATATCAGCGATATGCACCAGCTTGAGATACGGCGCATTTCTTCGCCTTATTTGTCGCAATTCAGTGTTTTAGTTGGCATCAAACGAAATTGCATTCCGTCAACAGCGCCGTATGCGTCGTCATCTGCTAGGACATTCGCGGCACCCTAAGTCTTGGTGATGGGATCACAGTTTCTACAAACGACAGGCCAGCAAAAGTATCTAAAACGCTTTTGTATTCGCAGTTAATAATAACATAAACTTAAAAGCGCCATGACAGTTCAATTGACGCATCACT